>NW_027125803.1:68089-103600 GCF_037325665.1 Littorina saxatilis
AGAGAGAGAGAGAGAGAGAGAGAGAGAGAGAGAGAGAGAGAGAGAGAGAGAGAGAGAGAGAGAGAGAGAGAAAGAGAGAGAGAGAGAGAGAGAGACAGAGAGTTGGTAGGTGTAAGCAGATCATCATAAAACAGCGGCATTGAAATAAAACCTGCCATGCCACGATTGATAACAGGAATAGCATTTTGCAAAGCCCATTTACACAATAAAGTTGTAAAATCAAGTGACGGCCGATGGTGTGATATGGCGTGATAAAAGATATGACCTACTGTGAGGGCCCTTTCTATGTTGGGTCATTTTCAATAAACACGAAATAACAGAATGTGCGACAGTGCTTGGATGTCACTTTAAGGTTACGATGCCTTTCAAACATTCAGAATAACACAAACAAGAAAGGTATGTTGTTGGAACGTGTAATGATTGACAAAGCAAAATATTAAGTTAACAGATATATCGACCCAACGGCCTTTTAAGTGCACAGACACACACTATTTAGACAACACTTATCTTCTAACTGTCGATATATCTGTGAACGTAACGTTTTGTCTTGTTAATAATTCCAACAGCATACACTGAGCTGGTTGGACTTGTCCACTATGTCTGCACCTGTCCAGCTGTCTCCATGTATGGCGTAATGTCGACAGTCGTCTGAGCTGGTCCACTCTGTCTGCACCAGCTGTCTTCATGTAAGGCGTAATGTCGACAGTCGTCTGAGCTGGTCCACTCTGGTCCACTCTGGTCCACTCTGCCTGCACCAGCTGTCTCCATGTATGGCGTAATGTCGGCAGTCGTCTGAGCTGGTCCACTCTGGTCCACTCTGGTCCACTCTGTCTGCACCAGCTGTCTTCAGTGTATGGCGTAATGTCGGCAGTGGTCTTAGCTGGTCCACTCTGGTCCACTCAGTCTGCATCAGCTGTCTCTATTGTATGGCGTAATGTCGGCAGTCGTCTGAGAAAAAGTGTTCTTGGTCCATCTTTACACCACCGTATATTCCGGAGTTTGTTTGTTTGTTTGTTTGTTTGTTTGTTTGTTTGTTTCTTTGTCCGCACTTAGATGTCAGGGCTGCGGTGCAGCAGAAAGTGACCACCCAAACGGGAGCCACCCGCAGTGCTGGATTGAACCTTCGCCGGTCGTCGTGGGTCCGTGTGGACCCAGAAGGGTGTTTAACCTTCGCCGGTCGTCGTGGGTCCGTGTGGACCCAGAAGGGTGTTGAATTGCATATAATTATCTCTTAAACCAGTTGGAATTTTTTAATGAGCTTTTAAGAATGCCTCAGACACCTAACAAGCTCTTATCTCATAAAAGATCATTACATTTCAGTGAGAAGTAATTACAAAAAAAAGGTCAAATTTAGACTACACACGGAAGGCATCGTGGGATCGTGCGGACCCATGTTTCTCAAACTGAAGGCACTTACATAAAAACTAGGGAGAGAAGTCACAAACCTTCAGGTATTCGCTCTAAACATCATTTTCTACGATCTGTTTAATTTTAGGGGGTAAAAAATCAAGGGTCTGCCAAACCCGGCAAATGCAGTAGGCAGCCCAGGGATCTCTTTGCCGGGTTTGGCAGACCCTTGATTTTTTACCCCCTAGAGTTAATAAGCAAGTCGCGCGGAGCGAAATTAATACATAACAATGTGGGTCGACACGGCCCCACGACGTGTACAGAAGGGTATTCACGTTGTTTTCTTTTTTTAAGAAGCTTTAGTCCACACGGTAATAATTAAAATAATAATTTGATTTAATTATTTCTCGCGGAAATGTAACCACGGCGTGTACGGAAGGGGATGCACGTTTTTGCTTCTTTGAAAAGCATGGGTTCTACGGAAGGGTATGCATAGTCTTCCTTCTTTGAGAAGCATGGGTCAGCACGGCCCCACGATGTCTTCCGTGTGTATAGTCGATAACCCGGTCGGGCGAAGGTAATAACTGAGATGTGTTGTGATTTCAACGAATCAGATCCCGCGGTTTGTTCTCTCCCGTTTGGGTGGCACCCACTTTCGGTTCGTGCACCTCAGTCCTGGTGTTTATTGTTCGATTGAGCTGACAGTTCGCCCTTTGTCTTCCCTGTCTCCTCTTCACGAGGACAATGCCACGGGCCCCCCCCCCCCCCCCACCCTTCCTGACACTGAGTTTGTCCTGTGCCTTCCCTGTCTCCTCTTCACGTATACAATGCCACGAGCCCCCCCCCCCCCCCCACCCTTCCTGACAGTTTGTCCTGTGCCTTCCCTGTCTCCTCTTCACGTATACAATGCCACGAGTCCCCCCCCCCCCCCCCTGCCTGACAGTTTGTCCTGTGTCTTCCCTGTCTCCTCTTCACGTAGACAATGCCACGAGTCCCCCCCCCCCCCCCCCTGCCTGACAGTTCGCCCTTTGTCTTCCCTGTCTCCTCTTCACGAGGTCAATGCCACAAGCAACCCCCCCCCCCCCCCCCTCCCTGAGAGTTCGTCCTTTGACTTCGCTGTCTCCTCTTCACGAGGTCAATGCCACAAGCAACCCCCACCCCCCCCCCCCCTCCCTGACAGTTCGTCCTTTGACTTCGCTGTCTCCTCTTCACGAGGTCAATGCCACAAGCAACCCCCACCCCCCCCCCCCCCCCTGAGAGTTCGTCCTTTGACTTCGCTGTCTCCTCTTCACGAGGTCAATGCCACAAGCAACCCCCCCACCCCCTCCCTGAGAGTTCGTCCTTTGACTTCGCTGTCTCCTCTTCACGAGGTCAATGCCACAAGCAACCCCCCCCCACCCCCTCCCTGAGAGTTCGTCCTTTGACTTCGCTGTCTCCTCTTCACGAGGTCAATGCCACAAGCAACCCCCACCCCCCCCCCCCTCCCTGACAGTTCGTCCTTTGACTTCCCTGTCTCCTCTTCACGAGGTCAATGCCACAAGCAACCCCCCCCCCAACCCCCTCCCTGAGAGTTCGTCCTTTGACTTCGCTGTCTCCTCTTCACGAGGTCAATGCCACAAGCACCCCCCCCCCACCCCCTCCCTGAGAGTTCGTCCTTTGACTTCGCTGTCTCCTCTTCACGAGGACAATGCCACAAGCACCCCCCTTCACCCCACCCCCCACCTCCCAGCCCGGCAGTCACGTCACAGGTAACTGTGAAACTTGAGCAGCGTGTGTAACCTTAAGGAATTTTCCTGTCGAACACGAAAAGGCTTCTTTTACCTGTTTTAATTCGCCGTGACGTCATCATTGAGGAAAAATGTCGACTGCTGATATTTTCCTTTGCTGTTCGCGACAACCAGGTGCTTTGTAATTAGAACAGACAGACACACACGCACACACACACACACACACACACACACACACACACACACACACACACACACACACTCACACGCATTCACGCACGTACACACGAACGCACGCACAAACACACACACACCACACATTTGTATAGCACTCGCTTTATTGGCTTTATTCGCAAAGTGATTGCAAGCACCCGGGTGCTTGCACCTTTCACCATGACCTGTCTCTTTCTGAAGTGAATGTTACAAAGACACCTGCAGTAAACAGCTACAAACTAGGACGTTAGATTATTTGCAGTTGGGTTTTCTTATCGAAGTTTACAGCGGGGCCTTCCTCCTCCCTTTTTCTAGGGGACGATGTGTGGACGTACGGTCGTTGTGAACGCCGCAAGCTCCCTCAGCCCTATGATGTTGTAGCGTAGCAGTGGACTATCTTTACCCAGCCCTATGATATTGTAGCGTAGCAGTAGACTATTTTTACCCAGCCCTATGATGTTGTAGCGTAGCAGTGGACTATCTTTACCCAGCCCTATGATATTGTAGCGTAGCAGTAGACTATCTTTACCCAGCCCTATGATGTTGTAGCGTAGCAGTGGACTATCTTTACCCAGCCCTATGATGTTGTAGCGTAACAGTAGACTATCTTTACCCAGCCCTATGATGTTGTAGCGTAGCAGTGGACTATCTTTACCCAGCCCTATGATATTGTAGCGTAGCAGTAGACTATCTTTACCCAGCCCTATGATGTTGTAGCGTAGCAGTGGACTATCTTTACCCAGCCCTATGACATTGTAGCGTAGCAGTGGACTATCTTTACCCAGCCCTATGATGTTGTACTGTATCAGTGGACTATCTTTACCCAGCCCTATGACATTGTAGTGTATCAGTGGACTATCTTAACCCAGTCTAAAGATATTGCAGCGTTGCAGTGGACAATTTTCCCCCTTCCGGCAGCCACGTCACAGGGAACTCCAAAACCCAAGCAGCGTGTGTACTGATCCCTGAACGAACCTCACCGCCGCGCAACAAAGGAGAAGGATATTAATTCGGCAGTTTCATGTTCCTTATGGGCTTTCCAGTGACGACATTCTAAGAGAAAACAAGTCGCGTAAGGCGAAAATACAATATTTAGTCAAGTAGCTGTCGAACTCACAGAATGAAACTGAACGCAATGCCATTTTTCAGCAAGACCGTATACTCGTAGCATCGTCACTCCACCGCTCATGGCAAAGGCAGTGAAATTGACAAGAAGAGCGGGGTAGTAGTTGCGCTAAGAAGGATAGCACGCTTTTCTGTACCTCTCTTTGTTTTAACTTTCTGAGCGTGTTTTTAATCCAAACATATCATATCTATGTTTTTGGAATCAGGAACCGACAAGGAATAAGATGAAAGTGTTTTTAAATTGATTTGGACAATTTAATTTTGATAATAATTTTTATATATTTAAATTTCAGAGCTTGTTTTTAATCCGAATATAACATATTTATATGCTTTTGGAATCAGCAAATGATGGAGAATAAGATAAACGTAAATTTGGATCGTTTTATAAATTTTTATTTATTTTTTACAATTTTCAGATTTTTAATGACCAAAGTCATTAATTAATTTTTAAGCCACCAAGCTGAAATGCAATACCGAAGTCCGGGCTTTGTCGAAGATTACTTGACCAAAATTTCAACCAATTTGGTTGAAAAATGAGGGCGTGACAGTGCCGCCTCAACTTTCACGAAAAGCCGGATATGACATCATCAAAGACATTTATCAAAAAAATGAAAAAAACGTTCGGGGATTTCATACCCAGGAACTCTCATGTCAAATTTCATAAAGATCGGTCCAGTAGTTTAGTCTGAATCGCTCTACACACTCACAGACACACACACACACACACACGCACACACGCACACACGCACATACACCACGACCCTCGTTTCGATTCCCCCTCGATGTTAAAATATTTAGTCAAAACTTGACTAAATATAAAAAAAAACTAAGAAAAAGGAGAGGACTGTTGCTCTCTGCAGACTTTGTCAGCTTGCTAATCAGTGCTTTTAGTGCGCTTTTCTACTGTTACCAGTGTTTACACTGCTCTTTTCTACTGTTACCAGTGTTTACACTGCGCTTTTCTACTGTTACCAGTGTTTACACTACGCTTTTCTACTGTTGCCAGTGTTTACACTGCGCTTTTCTACTGTTACCAGTGTTTACACTGCGCTTTTCTACTGTTACCAGTGTTTACACTGCTCTTTTCTACTGTTACCAGTGTTTACACTGCTCTTTTCTACTGTTACCTGTGTTTACACTGCGCTTTTCTACTGTTACCAGTGTTTACACTACGCTTTTCTACTGTTACCAGTTTTTACACTGCGCTTTTCTACTGTTACCAGTGTTTACACTGCGCTTTTCTACTGTTACCAGTGTTTACACCTCGCTTTTCTACTGTTACCAGTGTTTACACCTCGCTTTTCTACTGTTACCAGTGTTTACACTGCGCTTTTCTACTGTTACCTGTGTTTACACTACGCTTTTCTTCTGTTACCAGTGTTTACATTGCGCTTTTCTACTGTTACCTGTGTTTACACTGCGCTTTTCTACTGTTACCAGTGTTTACACTACGCTTTTCTACTGTTACCAGTGTTTACACTACGCTTTTCTACTGTTACCAGTGTTTACACTGCGCTTTTCTACTGTTACCAGTGTTTACACTACGCTTTTCTACTGTTACCAGTGTTTACACTACGCTTTTCTACTGTTACCAGTGTTTACACCTCGCTTTTCTACTGTTACCAGTGTTTACACTGCGCTTTTCTACTGTTACCAGTGTTTACACTACGCTTTTCTACTGTTGCCAGTGTTTACACTACGCTTTTCTACTGTTACCAGTGTTTACACTGCGCTTTTCTACTGTTACCAGTGTTTACACTACGCTTTTCTACTGTTACCAGTGTTTACACTACGCTTTTCTACTGTTACCAGTGTTTACACCTCGCTTTTCTACTGTTACCAGTGTTTACACTGCGCTTTTCTACTGTTACCAGTGTTTACACTACGCTTTTCTACTGTTACCTGTGTTTACACTGCGCTTTTCTACTGTTACCTGTGTTTACACTGCTCTTTTCTACTGTTACCAGTGTTTACACTGCGCTTTTCTACTGTTACCAGTGTTTACACTGCTCTTTTCTACTGTTACCAGTGTTTACACTACGCTTTTCTACTGTTACCTGTGTTTACACTACGCTTTTCTACTGTTACCAGTGTTTACACTGCGCTTTTCTTCTGTTACCAGTGTTTACACTACGCTTTTCTACTGTTACCAGTGTTTACACTACGCTTTTCTACTGTTACCAGTGTTTACACCTCGCTTTTCTACTGTTACCAGTGTTTACACTGCGCTTTTCTACTGTTACCAGTGTTTACACTACGCTTTTCTACTGTTACCTGTGTTTACACTGCGCTTTTCTACTGTTACCTGTGTTTACACTGCGCTTTTCTACTGTTACCAGTGTTTACACTGCTCTTTTCTACTGTTACCAGTGTTTACACTGCTCTTTTCTACTGTTACCAGTGTTTACACTACGCTTTTCTACTGTTACCAGTGTTTACACTGCTCTTTTCTACTGTTACCAGTGTTTACACTGCGCTTTTCTACTGTTACCAGTGTTTACACTGCGCTTTTCTACTGTTACCAGTGTTTACACTACGCTTTTCTACTGTTACCTGTGTTTACACTGCGCTTTTCTACTGTTACCAGTGTTTACACTGCACTTTTCTACTGTTACCTGTGTTTACACTGCGCTTTTCTACTGTTACCAGTGTTTACACTACGCTTTTCTACTGTTACCAGTGTTTACACTGCGCTTTTCTACTGTTACCAGTGTTTACACTGCTCTTTTCTACTGTTACCAGTGTTTACACTGCGCTTTTCTACTGTTACCTGTGTTTACACCTCGCTTTTCTACTGTTACCAGTGTTTACACTGCGCTTTTCTACTGTTACCAGTGTTTACACTACGCTTTTCTACTGTTACCAGTGTTTACACTGCGCTTTTCTACTGTTACCAGTGTTTACACTGCGCTTTTCTACTGTTACCTGTGTTTACACTGCGCTTTTCTACTGTTACCAGTGTTTACACTACGCTTTTCTACTGTTACCAGTGTTTACACTGCTCTTTTCTACTGTTACCAGTGTTTACACTGCGCTTTTCTACTGTTACCAGTGTTTACACTGCGCTTTTCTACTGTTACCTGTGTTTACACTGCGCTTTTCTACTGTTACCAGTGTTTACACTACGCTTTTCTACTGTTACCAGTGTTTACACTACGCTTTTCTACTGTTACCTGTGTTTACACTACGCTTTTCTACTGTTACCAGTGTTTACACTACGCTTTTCTACTGTTACCAGTGTTTACACTGCGCTTTTCTACTGTTACCAGTGTTTACACTGCGCTTTTCTACTGTTACAAGTGTTTACACTGCGCTTTTCTACTGTTACCAGTGTTTACATTGCGCTTTTCTACTGTTACCTGTGTTTACACTGCGCTTGTCTACTGTTACCAGTGTTTACACTACGCTTTTCTACTGTTACCAGTATTGACACTGCGCTTTTCTACTGTTACCAGTGTTTACACTGCGCTTTTCTACTGTTACCAGTGTTTACACTACGCTTTTCTACTGTTACCAGTATTTACACTGCGCTTTTCTACTGTTACCAGTGTTTACACTACGCTTTTCTACTGTTACCAGTGTTTACACTACGCTTTTCTACTGTTGCCAGTGTTTACACTGCGCTTTTCTACTGTTACCAGTGTTTACACTACGCTTTTCTACTGTTACCAGTGTTTACACTGCGCTTTTCTACTGTTACCAGTGTTTACACTACGCTTTTCTACTGTTACCAGTGTTTACACTGCGCTTTTCTACTGTTACCTGTGTTTACACTGCGCTTTTCTACTGTAACCAGTGTTTACACTGCGCTTTTCTACTGTTACCAGTGTTTACACTGCGCTTTTCTACTGTTACCAGTGTTTACACTGCGCTTTTCTACTGTTACCAGTGTTTACACTGCGCTTTTCTACTGTTACCAGTGTTTACACTACGCTTTTCTACTGTTACCAGTGTTTACACTACGCTTTTCTACTGTTACCAGTGTTTACACTGCGCTTTTCTTCTGTTACCAGTGTTTACACTACGCTTTTCTTCTGTTACCAGTGTTTACACTACGCTTTTCTACTGTTACCAGTGTTTACACTGCGCTTTTCTACTGTTACCAGTGTTTACACTACGCTTTTCTTCTGTTACCAGTGTTTACACTGCGCTTTTCTACTGTTACCAGTGTTTACACTGCGCTTTTCTACTGTTACCAGTGTTTACACTGCGCTTTTCTACTGTTACCCGTGTTTACACTACGCTTTTCTACTGTTACCAGTGTTTACACTACGCTTTTCTACTGTTACCAGTGTTTACACTGCGCTTTTCTACTGTAACCAGTGTTTACATTGCGCTTTTCTACTGTTACCATTGTTTACACTGCGCTTTTCTACTGTTACCAGTGTTTACACTGCGCTTTTCTACTGTTACCAGTGTTTACACTACGCTTTTCTTCTGTTACCAGTGTTTACACTGCGCTTTTCTACTGTTACCAGTGTTTACACCTCGCTTTTCTACTGTTACCAGTGTTTACACTGCGCTTTTCTACTGTTACCAGTGTTTACACTGCGCTTTTCTACTGTTACCAGTGTTTACACTACGCTTTTCTACTGTTACAAGTGTTTACACTGCGCTTTTCTACTGTTACAAGTGTTTACACTGCGCTTTTCTACTGTTACCAGTGTTTACACTGCGCTTTTGTACTGTTACCAGTGTTTACACTGCGCTTTTCTACTGTTACCAGTGTTTACACTACGCTTTTCTACTGTTACCAGTGTTTACACTACGCTTTTCTACTGTTACCAGTGTTTACACTGCGCTTTTCTACTGTTAGCAGTGTTTACACTGCGCTTTTCTACTGTTACCAGTGTTTACACTGCGCTTTTCTACTGTTACCAGTGTTTACACCTCGCTTTTCTACTGTTACCAGTGTTTACACTGCGCTTTTCTACTGTTACCAGTGTTTACACTACGCTTTTCTACTGTTACCAGTGTTTACACTGCGCTTTTCTACTGTTACCAGTGTTTACACTGCGCTGGTTTCTGTCTGTACTGTCTTCTTAGTCTGTTGGTGCTGTGTTAACCCGTGAGTTGTCATGACAACTCCTGACTCTATGGAAGAGTTAAGTCTGTTGGTGCTGTGTTAACCCATGAGTTGTCATGAAAACTCCTGACTCAATGGAAGAGTTAAGTTTGTTGGTGCTGTGTTAACCCATGAGTTGTCATGAAAACTCCTGACTCTAATAGAGGGATAAAAACTGAAGGGGAAAAACAACTGAAAAAAAAAATTCTTTCTCTATCTGTATCTCTCTCTGGGTCTCTCTCTCTCTCTCTCTCTCTCTCTCTCTCTCTCTCTCTCTCTCTCTCTCTCTCTCTCTCTCTCTCTCTCTCTCTCCCCCCTCCCCATCTCACTCTCTCTCTCTCTCCCCCCTCCCCATCTCACTCTCTCTCTCTCTCTCTCCTCCCCATCTCTCTCTCTCTCTCTCCCCCCTCCCCATCTCACTCTCTCTCTCTCTCTCCCCCCTCCCCATCTCAGCTCACTATATCTCTCTCCCTCCTCCCCATCTCTCTCTCTCTCTCTCTCTCTCTCTCTCTCTCTCTCTCTCTCTCCATCTCTATCTCTCTGAGATAGACAAACACAAGGAGAAAGACAGAAAGAGGACAGTGTGAGTTTTACTTAAACATATTGTCACCCATAAGCTACATAGAGAATACTACATGGCTTGCTGTGTCGTACCAGATTTACACGAGGATTTTTTTTTTAAATATTGAACTGCGAGCGAAAGCGAGTTGTTCAGCAAGCCATATAGTATTCTGTTTATCCTACATACTGTACTTACGTGTATTTTACTGAAAATGTCCTGCAGCCGAGGCAGCTAAATTGAAGAGGCTTGTTTTGGAACCTCGATCTCTTCTAAAGCCTCGTGCAATCTATTACGTCAAGGTAAAGAAACGTCACTCTGAAAGTGTGACGTGACGTGTTAGTTCTAAAAAATCATCGAGAGTAATTAGCGAGCGCAATTGTTTTTCTTCTCTATAATGACGTTTGTCTCGGTGACTTTGGCATCATAAGCAGTGGAAAAACAGGTCCCTGTCAAACTTGCTTGACATGACCTCATTTATATAATATACACACGTGTGATTTGAACGATTATTATCTCACGAGTATCTCATTCACGTATGAAGGATAAAGTTCCGCCGTGTTACACGCTGAGTTTGGGTAGTCTTTGCAGACTGTACTTTCTCCTTGCACTGTCTTTGTTTCGTTTCTCTATCATTGTTCTCCGCTGGAAGCCGTACATCTAGCACGCGTTCGCTCTTTTGTAGCTGTGTTGCCCTTCGTCGTGGATGTTGACCAGGACTGATAAGATCAGCTGATGAATAGAATCGGGATTCTAAAGCAGAAGAGCTTGCTGAAGACCAGTCGTTTCTTTTTTTCATGTATGTAAATAATTAGCACATTTACGGAACGTTTAAAGCTTCATAATCCCCACAACAAACATTGTCTTGCATTTCTCGATGGAAAAATACCCAAGAAAACTTCTTCAAAATGTCTTTTTCCCTACTAGATGTCTTTCCGTGTATCACTATCAGCTTACAAAAAGTACGTGGCTGTTTTCTGTCTCCGTAAAAAACAACGATGAGTTCATCGCGACCCGGATGTGCAGCAGTGTGAAACGTCACGAGGGTCCGGGTACACGTATCGCGTGACCGCGCTGAAGCCTGTATGTTGTAAGGACCAGTGTCGTCACAGCTCAGTCAGTCTCTGTCTGTACCAACCTGTCGTCAACACGTGTTGCAGGCAGTGTAGTGTTTAGATGTAACCGCGTGTCTTTGCCCTGTGGGAAATAGTGTAGTGTTCGCCCGACAGTCTAAAGTGTGATCCTGACGACAGTCTAAAGTGTGATCCTGACGACAGTCTAAAGTGTGATCCTGACGTCCTGACGAGTTGTGTCTATATGTTCTGAGAGTGTTTTTTTTATGTGATGTTATTTCGTACACGAGGAGAAAAAAAAAAGAATTCTGTTTGTTGCGTTCAGATAGTAACATTTTATTGAATTAAATTGAAAGAAACACTGACTGAAGCTAACGAGTTGTGAGAAAGAAACACTGACTGAAGCTAACGAGTTGTGAGAAAGAAACACTGACTGAAGCTAACGAGTCGTGAGAAAGAAACACTGACTGAAGCTAACGAGTCGTGAGAAAGAAACACTGACTGAAGCTAACGATTTGAGAGAAAGAAACACTGACTGAAGCTAACGAGTTGTGAGAAAGAAACACTGACTGAAGCTAACGAGTTGTGAGAAAGAAACACTGACTGAAGCTAACGAGTTGTGAGAAAGAACCACTGACTGAAGCTAGCGAGTTGTGAGAAAGAAACACTGACTGAAGCTAGCGAGTTGTGAGAAAGAAACACTGACTGAAGCTAACGAGTTGTGAGAAAGAACCACTGACTGAAGCTAACGGCTTGTGAGAAAGAAACACTGACTGAAGCTAACGAGATCGGGGGATAACTGTGGATTGCTTTGTTCAGAGGTAAGTCCCTGTAAGTGAATTTTACTCATTTACCTTTCACTGTGTTTACGAGTACGACCCAGAGACAAATAAACATCTATGCATCGTTAAATCCTTTGACATTTTTGCTCAAGACTGGTGTAAGTAAACTTAGCAAAAATATGATTGTGACAAAATTTAGACACCCAATCAAAATTTAATATTAATTCAATGAATTTCATTTAAACTTTTTATGACATTTTAAGGCATTCTGCTGTACATCCGGCACACTTTTCGGATCAAAATGTCCTTAACAGTGTGAACTTATTTACTATCTGGGTTATTGTAAGTTATTCCGTTGTTCATGTTGTATATTTCCCATGAAATTGTTGTTGTTACCACATTAGCAACAAAACACAGAATGATCAGCATGTGTATGGGTGTGTGGATACTCAAGTACCACACGGCACAGAGAACGTAATACTATTCACATGTACTCATCGTCAACACAGAATGATCAGCATGTGTATGGGTGTGTGGATACTCAAGTACCACACGGTACAGAGAACGTAATACTATTCACATGTACTCATCGTCAACACAGAATGATCAGCATGTGTATGGGTGTGTGGATACTCAAGTACCACACGGCACAGAGAACGTAATACTATTCACATGTACTCATCGTCAACAATGCAGTTGTGTGTTTCTTTGTTTTATAAAGACTATTAATCTTTGTAGACACTGATTTCGCCCAACAAGCCACAGTGCCAAACTGTTGATTAGGCGTTATTCCCCCCCCCCCCTTTTCTCCTCCAACCCCCACCCACCAATAATCCAACCCACAACTCGGTTTGGGACCCGGATGTCTATAAGTGTGAGACGACGCAATGACACGGTGCACGTATCATGTATCGGTACTGAGGCCGCCTCGTTGTGGGGCCATTCTTGTCAGCGTTCTGCCCGTGTCTCTACAGAGAGGTCGTGTTGCTTTCCTGTGTCATATCAAAGTACTGGCCTGGCTTGGAGAAGTGTAATGTCAGCGTTCTGCCCGTGTCACTGCAGAGAGGTCGTGTTGCTTTCCTGTGTCATGTCAAAGTACTGGCCTGGCTTGGAGAAGTGTAATGTCAGCGTTCTGCCCGTGTCACTGCAGAGAGGTCGTGTTGCTTTCCTGTGTCATATCAAAGTACTGGCCTGGCTTGGAGAAGTGTAATGTCAGCGTTCTGCCCGTGTCTCTACAGAGAGGTCGTGTTGCTTTCCTGTGTCATGTCAAAGTACTGGCCTGGCTTGAAGAAGTGTAATGTCAGCGTTCTGCCCGTGTCTCTATAGAGAGGTCGTGTTGCTTTCCTGTGTCATGTCAAAGTACTGGCCTGGCTTGAAGAAGTGTAATGTCAGCGTTCTGCCCGTTTCTCTACAGAGAGGTCGTGTTGCTTTCCTGTCATATCAAAGTACTGGCCTGGCTTGGAGAAGTGTAATGTCAGCGTTCTGCCCGTGTCTCTACAGAGAGGTCGTGTTGCTTTCCTGTGTCATATCAAAGTACTGGCCTGGCTTGGAGAAGTGTAATGTCAGCGTTCTGCCCGTGTCTCTACAGAGAGGTCGTGTTGCTTTCCTGTGTCATATCAAAGTACTGGCCTGGCTTGAAGAAGTGCGATATGTTGGTGTGTTTTGCAAAAAAGCATGCACTACCCTGGCCGCCTAAACATGAATGTTTGTCTCTCTGACGTCACTTGGCTTAAAGAAGAGAAATCCAATGTTCAATCAATACATAAACAAATAACATCAGACAATGAACAGAAAAGAGCTTACATTCTCCACACAAATAACATCAGACAATGAACAGAAAATAGCTTACATTCTCCACACAAATAACATCAGACAATGAACAGAAAATAGCTTACATTCTCCACACAAATAACATCAGACAATGAACAGAAAATAGCTTACATTCTCCACACAAATAACATCAGACAATGAACAGAAAATAGCTTACATTCTCCACACAAATAAAATCAGACAATGAACAGAAAAGAGCTTACATTCTCCACACAAATAACATCAGACAATGAACAGAAAAGAGCTTACATTCTCCACACAAATAACATCAGACAATGAAAAGAAAAGAGCTTACATTCTCCACACAAATAACATCAGACAATGAAAAGAAAAGAGCTTACATTCTCCACACAAATAACATCAGACAATGAACAGAAAAGAGCTTACATTTGCAGCCAAGTGGCGTACCCCGTCTCTTTGTGTGTGTTATCTCCTGCCCGACCCAGTTGCCTCCCCTGTCTCTAACTATTCCCTGTGTGAGTGTGTGTTAGTTACTTTGGGTTTACCCTTAAATATTGCCCTTTGTGCCAAGTAACCCCTAACTTAAACTGGTGAGAAGAAGCAGCAGAGTAACCTCTAACCATCAGTGCCAAATCAATCAATCAATCAATATGAGTCTTATATCGCGCGTATTCCGTGGGTACAGTTCTTAGCGCAGGGATTTAAAAAAAAATGCAATTTATTCAAGGCGCAGGGATTTATTTATGCCGTGTGAGATGGAATTTGTTTACACAATATATCACGCATTCACATCGGCCAGCAGATCGCAGCCATTTCGGCGCATATCCTACTTTTCACGGCCTATTATTCCAAGTCACACGGGTATTTTGGTGGACATTTTTATCTATGCCTATACAATTTTACCAGGAAAGACCCTTTTGTCAATCGTGGGATCTTTAACGTGCACACCCCAATGTAGTGTACACGAAGGGACCTCGATTTTTCGTCTCATCCGAAAGACTAGCACTTGAATCCACCACCAAGGTTAGGAAAGGGGTGAGAAAATTGCTAACGCCCTGACCCAGGGTCTAACTCGCAACCTCTCGCTTCCGAGCGCAAGTGCGTTACCACTCGGCCACCCAGTCCTCAAATGAGTGACTAAATAATACCTGGTTGTCGTTGTGCACTGTATTTATTGTTGTAAACCGGTCGAAGAAGTGTGTTTACTATCGTAGAGTAGACTCTTAACCGGATTCATTTCTAATCTTAGATGTAGGTGGTAGGATCCCATAACTTTCCCCGTTTAGCTTGTATTTGAGTATTATTTATCAGCTTTGTAACTGCTTGTAATAAGCCTTATTCTGTGTGTGATACAGACAGGGCTCTCTGCATCTTTAACGATCCCTATCATTGGGCAGGAATTTTAAGTACAACACCCCCCGTTGGCTTAGACCGGGTAGCCTCCCTATTGTCTTACCACCACAGGGAGTCGGTGTGACCACTGTTTTTAAAAGGGTGAACATTAGGCTAGATCAAAAAACGCGATTAGTGACACTGAGCAAGCTGTGTGGTGCTCCTATTGTGTTGTTGCCGTGAACGTGTCGAAGCTCTGCCCAAATTTGTCGTGAACCGGTCTAGCTGTGTAGTTTTGCGCGAAGTTTGTAAGCGGTCGACTTGTGGTTTTAAATTCCGAGACCTGTGCTCTTTGTGTTTCGCGACTTAGGCGTCAGCAGCATATTTTGTGTTTACGTTTCAAGTGTGCCCACGTTTCACCAGTTCATAAAAAGGGAAAAAAAGATACATGTAGTAATTATCGTCCAATCTCCCTCCTGAGCTGTGTTGGCAAAACACTAGAGAAATGTATACAAATTCATGTCTTTGACTACTTAACACAAAACAATATCATTACAGAGTCGCAGTCCGGTTTCATCCCTGGAGACTCAACTGTTTACCAGCTTCTTACAATATACAATGACATATGCAAATCACTCGATAATAGAATAACTACCCAAGCAATCTTCTTTGATATATCCAAAGCATTCGATAGAGTTTGGCACCGGGGCTTATTGCATAAACTCGAAGCCGTTGGAATTAATGGGCCATTATTAAACTGGTTTACAGACTACCTAACAGATCGAAAGCAAGCAGTTGTATTAAAAGGCAGTAAATCAACTTATCTTCCAGTAGTAGCGGGAGTTCCTCAAGGATCAGTGCTTGGACCTTTGCTTTTCCTAATTTATGTAAACGACATTGTACGTGACATAGAATCTACGATTAAGCTTTTTGCTGACGACACTAGCATGTACTTGTCTTTAGCCAATCACAACATCCGTGCCGAAATTTTAAACTCAGATCTTGAAAAAATTGTAAATTGGGCAGAAACATGGAAGGTAGCATTTAACCATGCAAAAACTGAATTGGTGAACTTTTGTACACAAAGAACCCCTGATATCGCAGATCTAAACTTTGGCAATACCATCCTTGAAAGTTCCCAAAATCACAAACACTTAGGAATAATAATAATACAAAACAACTGTAAATAGGATGAACATATAAAATCTCTTGTTGCAAAGTGCAGAACTCTCGTAGCTTGCTTGCGTACATACAAATATAGACTGAGTCGAAAATCATTGGAAATTATGTTTAAATCCTTCATTCTACCACACTTTGATTATTGCGACATAATATGGGACAATTGTAGCAAAACCCTAACAGATGAACTCGAAAAGTTAAACCTAGATGCAATACGAACAATCATCGGAGCTGTCCGCGGAACCAGTCACTTTAAGCTTTACGGAGAATCTGGACTCCAATCATTATCTGAAAGGCGTAACCGTCATAAACTAACAATGTTCCATAAAATTATTCACGACAAGACCCCCCCATACCTACAAGCAGCACTCCCACCTCTCGTAGCAGCCAACAACCCCTACCACAGACGCCGCCCCTTAGAACGAAGTATACCCCCACATCGAACAGAAACGTACAAAACATCCTTTTTTCCTTCGACAACAGTACTCTGGAACCAACTACCTGAACAAATACAGTTAACTGACTCCCTCGGGGAATTTAAACATTACTTAACAAAAGACGACACACAAATTCCCGTTTACTTCTACAGTGGCAGTCGACAAACACAAATAATCCACACAAAAATGAGACTTAATATTAGTGATCTAAAGAAAGACTTAGTTGAGCGACACCTTGCGGAAAACAGCGTATGCGACCGTGGTGATGGAACAGAAACTGCAACACACTTCTTACTAGAATGCCGTTTACACTTAGCTGCAAGAAACAACACAATCAACAAACTAACCAACAACCTCATACATACAGATATTCTACTTCATGGAATTTATTGGACAGTCCGGCCGTTTCGAACAGATAAACATGTAAAGTGAAAGCAAAATCGACACGTCTACTCGTCTCTCTCTCTCTCTCTCTCTCTCTCTCTCTTCTCTCTCTCTCTCTCTCTCTCTCTCCCTCTTTCTCTCTCTCTCTCTCACTCTCCCCCTCTCTCCCCCTCCCTCCCTCCCTCTGTCCCTCCCTATCTCTTACTCGCAAACACCATAAATATTATATATGTATTCCTAAACGGATTTTTGTTTTGATGTACAATTTTCATTCAATCTTCTTTTCATGTTTGCAAGCTTTTCATTTAAACTGTACAATAGCCGCCATTTATATTATATGTAATTTTCTAGAAATAGTGAACACCACTATAAGCATTATGCTTGTTGTTGTTTACTCAATATGCGTTTTTTGTAAATAATGCACAAACGTTAAATAAAACAGTTTAAACCAGAAAAAAAAGAAGAAAAAAAAAGAAAAAAAAGTGTGCTCACTGAGGAGAATCTTGCTTTCTTTGCACTGCTTTCTGGTTGCTACCAGAATGTATAGTTTATATTTCTGGTTTACACCAGAAATTTTGGTCTTACATATATATATTGTTTCTGGTTTGCACCAGAAAGACATATTATGTTTCTGGTTCTATTATTGTTTCTAGCTGATTCTGGTACTGGTAATTTCCAGGATTCATAATTTCTAGTTCTGGTTTATATTAGAGTTCTGTTCATTGTTTCCAATTTATAACTTGTAGCATTGTTTCTGGTTGCTACAAGATGTAGCTAAACTGTTTTGGAACATTTCTGATTTAGATAAGCTACATGAGTGGTTATTCTTAGTTACATTTTGCTTTAATAAAAGATAAGTTAAAGCAACCTCTGTCTTCGGTGTCTTAATTGTATGCTCGTCTGCCTGTGCTATATATTCTTGTCCTTCCACCCGACCTTCCCACACATTCTCCACACAAATAACATCAGACAATGAACAGAAAAGAGCTTACATTCTCCACACAAATAACATCAGACAATGAACAGAAAAGAGCTTACATTCTCCACACAAATAACATCAGACAATGAACAGAAAAGAGCTTACATTCTCCACACAAATAACATCAGACAATGAACAGAAAAGAGCTTACATTCTCCACACAAAAAAGGCTCTGGAGAAGGAAGGAACAACAACAACAACAACAACGTATTGTGACACGTGTTGTTCCCCAACTGAACAATTCCTTCCCGTCATTTCATTCACACTTTTTCTGCCTGAATTTTCGTCGATTGTTATAAAACAAATTGGTATCCTTCGTTTTTGTCAGATTAATTTTGTAACGTGGTGTTGATGTTTCAGGTGAGACAGGACGAGAACAATGGCGAGCCAGCAGTCAGGTAGCGGGGCCATTCCGAAGACATCACGACAGGTAGGCGGCTGTCACCGTCTTGTATTGTCCAAAGTGTTTCACATTGATTTGTTTTGTCGATCACTGTGTCTTTTGCATACTGATTTGTTGTGCATAGCATTGTATTGTACTGTCCAAATTATATTGTACTGTCCAGATTATATTGTACTCTCCAAATTATATTGTAATGTCCAAATTATATTGTACTGTCCAATTTATATTGTATTGTCCATTTTTTGTATTGTCCATTGCATTGTGTTGTCTATTGCATTGTATATTATTGTATTATAAATAGCATTGTATTGTCCATAGCATTGTATTGTTTATAACTGTCATTATATTGTCCATAACATTGTGTTGTCTCTAGCATTGTAGTGTCCATAACATTGTATTGCCCATAGCATTGTGTTGTCTATAGCATTGTATTGTCCATTACTGTCATTGTATTGTCCATAACATTGTGTTGTCTTTAGCATTGCAGTGTTCATAGCATTGTGTTGTCCATAGCATCGTGTTGTCCATAGCATTGTATTGTCCATATCATTGTGTTGTCCATAGCATTGTGTTGTCCATAGCATCGTGTTGTCCATAGCATTGTATTGTCCATATCATTGTGTTGTCCATAACATTGTGTTGTCCATAGCATTGTATTGTCTATAGCATTGTATTGTTCATAGCATTGTATTGTCCATAGAATTGTGTTGTCCATAACATTGTGTTGTCCATGTTTGGTGGCTTGTATTGCCAGCTATTACCAGCTTTTGTGTTGGTCCGAGGGGACCATATCGTCTTTTGTTTCATCTTGATCTTGGGCCGACGGCTGCGGTTGATAAAAATTGTAAGGCTGCGGTTGATAATAATGTAACAAAAGGCGATATTTATGCTCCTCAAGGACCAACACAAAATGCAAATAATACTGAATGCAATGTAACTTGGACGTATGTGTTGTCGTTTACGTTTGCTAAGTGTAGTACGGACTGGTCAGTTTTTTTTTATTGGTTCCAGAGTCATTATTGCATAATTTCGTAGAGCTTATTTCAATAAGGCTCCAGTTCTTACCACAACTAGGCACCCGTTTGTTTCTCTCTCTCTGTTCAACAACACAGAAACTGCATGTGTATGCACAATATTTTTGTTTTCTTTTTCTGGAGAGATCTCTTCTTTCATGGTCTCTTCTTTCGTGGTCTCTTCTTTCATGGTCTCTCAGTTGTGGAAATGATTATGAGGCCTGTCAGTTTGCTGTCCGAGTGCCCTGAACAGTGTAGACATAGGGCACGTACATTCTCACAACACCAGAGGACACTCCCATTGTACTTTCCAGGCGTGCTGCCAGTGCCACAAACGATCACGGTGCATCAGGCAAGGGGGGTGTGACTGCCGTGCGAACTGCACCAACTCTACCAACTGTGCTGCTAAACGCTGTTCGAATCGCGCCGTTGATCTGGTACGTCTTGGGTAGCGGTGATATCTCTCTCTCTCTCTCTCTCTCTCTCTCTCTCTCTCTCTCTCTCTCTCTCTCTCTCTCTCTCTCTCTCTCTCTCTCTCTCTCTCTCTCTCTCTCTCTCTCTCTCTCTCTCTCTCTCTCTCTCTCTCTCTCTCTCTCTCTCTCTCTCGCTCTCTCTCGCTCTCTCTCTCTCTCTCTCTCTCTCTCTCTCTCTCTCTCTCTCTCTCTCTCTCTCTCTCTCTCTCTCTCTCTCTCTCATGACAATCGCAACAGCCAAGTTGATGGTTAAGTGTTTGAAACCCGGCCACCTGCTTGATAAACAGAAGAGATGTTCCGATCTCCCGGGTCATTTTATTAGCATACCTGCTTGCCCCCCCCCCCCGCCCTTTTGTGGCACACAACCAAGTAAAAACGGTGAAGATCCTGAAATATATGTCGGTGGATTATGAACATGAAAATACCAAGTATGCATCACACGAAATAGAGTATAAGTATATGGCCGACGGAACATACGGCCAAGCACATACAATCCTCTTCGTGCAAAACCACGAGTGTACGTGGGCGTTTCAGCCCACAAACGCACAGGAAAATAAAATAATGTTTGAACATTATTTTCTGACTACCATGTGAGGAAACACGTTCACATACTAGTGCATAACAATAATATAATAGGCTACACGAGTCACACTATCTAAAACAAAGCTATGACAGAAGTGACGGTAATATCATGCATAATACATATATATCGTCAGTGGCCTTCGAAGACCTCGTATCTTCAAAATCATAGTTCTGAGATAATGAGTGTTTTAAAAATCAAATTCCTCTTCACCAGATCAAAACGTGTAGATACGAGGTTTTCACTTTTTTGTTTTGAACTTTTTTGTTTTGAATTTAAGGAACAATTACGAGGATTTTCAACAGACTCGCAGGGATTCAAACAGACAATACGAGGTTTTCCCGCTAATGTCGCTAATGTCTCAACACCCAACGGCAATATGAGGTTTTTAAAATCAGGGGAAAAAGACCTTTGCAAAAAGCTTTACAAACTTTTCACAGATGATAGGAAAAAAATCAAGGGACGGAACCATGCAAAAATCCGAAAATCGGGAAAATGTAAGTTACGAGGTCTTCGAAGGGGAACATGTCAATACGTCCCAATACCATTACGTCCCAGTACCATTACGTCCCAGTACCATTACGTCCCAGTACCATTACGTCCCAGTACCATTGCGTCCCAGTACCATTGTGTCCCAATACCATTGGGTCCCAGTACCATTGCGTCCCAGTACCATTACGTCCCAATACAATTACGTGCCATTGCGTCCCCGTACCATTAGGTCCCAATACTAGTGAATTTAATTTCTGAGATGTTACTGTAGCAGTGTAGCGACACGTTTTGTAATAAAAGAGCGTTTTGTAATAAATTTATTACAAATCGTGTTCGGATTACACAATTTTTATTACAAAACGCGTTCAACACGATTTGTAATAAAAATTGTGTCGGTACATAGCAGTATTTCACAAATAAAAATAAAATAAAAAGATGTGTACCGGTTAGTCGAGATGAGGTGAAGTGGACAAAAATATCGTCCTTGTCCGATTGAAACCTCGTAAATCGATTTTGAGCGTTTCGAGAAAAACACAAAAAACGTCTTTAAAAAATAACTTGTCATCAAAATAAGCCAATTTTTTCTGCACATGATCTACGAACACAAACAAATTACTGTGTGTAATTAAATAGTGTTGGTCACAATTAAAACGCACGATATTCAACAAAATTGCAAGATACGAGTTTTTCTTTTTTAAAACCCGACCAAACTTGAAGACTTACAAGGTTTTATAACATAGCCAAAGAACAAAAAAGACAAAAACAATGTATTATACGCAGTAAACACACAATCGTTCTTTTGTCACAATGTTCATTTGTTTTTTGATTGTACAAACCGATGTATAATCATACTTGTGTAAAATGTCCTTGCAGTCTCCTTGCAACCTTGTCAATTAACACACAAACAAAACCAAGTGTAAACTGAAGCTTATCAGTACATAACATTCTTTGCTTGCAGGAAAGCGTAAACATCCATACAGGAGCCTTTTTGTATGCACAGAAAACAGAGTATTCCTTGAAAACAATGAGATATCTTAGTTTGAGTGCAATTGTCATCTAAATGTCCTTGAACAGCTAGTAGTTATGCAGGATGACCACTCATGAGAATGCAGAGCTTAACGACCATTGGGTAGACCATGTGTATTGGTATGAATCTACTGGAAAAACCTCCTTGACATGCTGAAGATGCTGCCACTTTATGTCTTTGATGGTCAGCCGTACTCAGTAGAGCTGGGGGATGATATTGGGCTCACCATGTGCTCTTCTTCTTCTTTGTGAAAAAGGCCGCCACTCCTCAGAATAGATGAGCTTGTAGCGACAAGTACCGTCAGGCAGGTACTTCGGACTGCGAATATCCACCAATTATGGATCCCCAGAAGTGTCTGAGATCAAGAAAGTCCTTGAAGAATGTGTGGGCTACCTGGACAACTTTGTAAGGTTGCCTTTTTCTTGCAGAGGTGATGACTTCCACGTATTCGGCAGGCCAGACTATCTGCCTTCTCCTTAGTTTGTTTTTGATAGTTGGGTGTACAGAGTCTACTTTCATCCAGGTATGACCTTTCTCAGGAAACTTTTGGAAAACGACTTTTCCTTGACTGACTGCAAAGTAAAGATGGGCGTTTCCCAAGACTATTAAACTGCGGTTCTGGTACCCACAGCCGTCATTGTAGATAATGATTGCCTTGGTTGTTTCGCCAACTGTTGCTTTTGACTTATCTTTTTTGACTCATCCTAAAAGTAGCAAGTAACCTCTGTGTCACTCAAGTTGTACAATGTGAAGACAGTAGTGGCAGCACAGCTTGGCCTTGAAGTATTTGTCATTTGCTTATATACATAGGGCCAACAAGTCGACCTGCAGATACATGGTGAAAACTTGGACATCACCATTCTCTTTAGCAACCCTCTTGTCAATGTTCTGTTATTTGCAAGCTTCGTCTTTGCGTTGAATGTGCATCTGGTACACATGCTATGGGATGTTTCCGTACTTGGATTCACAGCAAACGTTGCATTCATAGTTTTTGGGGTTGGTGAATCACAATGTTTGGTTTGCTTCACTACTTCCATTACTCCTGGAAGATAGTGATTTTGTTTCCAAGCGAAATCTGCACCATCAATTGACTCCTGCTCGCTCATGCGGAGCTTGCACCAGACAGAGCAAACATGACTCCTAATGCAAACAAGTCGAGCAGATACAGTTTTTGTCATGCTTTACAGTTGTTGGGTCAATGCAGTCCACATGAAACTGACCATGATAATGGACACAGTACACCCACGAAACACAATCAGAGTCCATACCAACAGTGATGTCATCTATGATAAGTTCCGTTTCGAAATTCCATGGTATAGAACTTTTATTCAGGCACACACAGCACATCAACCTAAGATCTTCAAGCGAAGAGAATTGGCTTTCAGGTGTGAAGGACCCACTTCCAGACATGACGGACTGCATTCAGACACTATAACACAACTTCAGTACGTGACATATGCATACCTGTACATCTTCAGCTAACAAATAAGATCAGAAGTTCAGGACTGAACTGTTACATAGTTAAGAGATATTTCAGAATACTTTAACTGCTTAATCTCTCTTTGTAGTTATGCTTTTGTACTTAGCAAAGGAAAATACTAACAAAAAAATCATTTGAACAATAACTGATGTCGTAGAGTGTCATTTTACTACACAATACGTAATGTGGGCACTTCTAGCTTCATTAATGACTCTAATATTTAATTTTACCTAAACTCTGAACGTACGGACATGTTACCGTAACCTTGTATCTAACGGAAACAGTTCATTTACCGCCGTGTTTAGATATTAGAAAACTTGCAAGTCGACATACGAGGTTTGCATCGGCCAAAACTGAAAAACACACGAACAAAAAAAAGCTCGTAACTCAAGTTACGTGTAATTTTGGTTCGCGGTTTTGCCAAAATGATATACGAGGTATTTTTATACCCATTTTTAACTGACTTCCAGCGATCTTAGGCTTTCACCACAATAACCAAAAAATAGAGAAAAAATCGTAGATTATATTGATGTAAAAAAGTAGATTTCGCAAAAAATCGAGTTACGAGGTTTTAATCGGACAAGGACGATATAAATAAATAAATAAATAAATAACTGTTTGTTCATGGGAGAAAAGAAATCCTTCACGATATAATCAGAAACTGTAAAGGATATTGCATGTCAGTTTGTTTGTTTTGAGGCGCTCCTTGCTTTCCTTACAGGTTTTCTGAGGTAACCATGTTCTTTCTTTTAAAATGAACTGAAGCACGCTAACCTAAACCGAAGTGTAAAATTAATAATTATATGCTTTAGCGGTGCTCGACACAAAGAAAAATACCGAAACAGTGCAGTACACCGCTTTGTATTCCACTGTATGTAATCGAGCATGGCATGACTGTAGGCTTATTTACTGAGTAGACGATATTTAAACCCGTTTCTGAGAAAAGCTAGACTGACTGTCCAGTCATCGAACCTTCAGCACATAGACACCGAGACACACAGATAGCGAAACCCATACACGCACAAATGTAGACACAGACACCTACATACATACGTACATAACACACACACACACATACACACACACACACACACACACACACACACACACACACAAACACACAAACACACACACGCGCGCGCGCGCAAGAATATACATACATGCACAATCAGTGACATAGACTAGTTCTACACGGGACGATGTTTCAATAACAAATCATTTCATTTTTCTTCCTGTTTAATGACTGAACAAACACAACCGTATCTTTAAAAATCAACAACTGCATATTCTGGTAAAATCCTGGTTCGTATGTACATGTTTAACATTTAACATAATTATTACTCTGCAACCCTCCTGCGATCAAAATTCCTTTTGGATTCATAAATCGAAGACACTTGAATTAAATATTATTGGGCGAGAAACTGTTATGTTACTTTACATAAACAGGTACTGTAAGTAACACACGCCTAAACAAAAAAAGGAACATTATAAAGGCCTTCAACTAGCTGTTCTTCTTTTCTTCTCCACGATCATCATCATTATCATCATCTCCACAATCATCATCATTATCATCATCTCGTCGTCGTCATCATCATCATCATCAACATCAACAACAACAACCAACAACAACAACAACAACAACAACATTTTTTTTTTTTTACAAAACACAATAGAAAAGAGAAAAAAATAAATGTGTCAAGTAAGTGCATATACAGGCTTCAACATTATTGCTACGTAAATTTATGCAATCTTGAAGCTTGAAATTACTCGGATAATATAAGGTAAGATACTCCGTACTTATAAAATCCACTGTTCATTTTCATCCTTTCGCTGACCTACTCTGTCGTACAATATCCATGCCACACACACACACAGACACAGACACAGACACACACACACACACACACACACACACACACACACACACACACACACACACACACACACACACACACACAAGCATTGCTCAAGTAACACTTGTGTTGGGACGTAATGGTACGGGGACGTAATGGGATTCCTTTATGGGACGTATCGAGATGCAATTTTCTTGGGACCTATCGACACGCAATTTTGTTGGGACGCAATGGTACGGGACGCAATGGCACTGGGACCCAATGGTATTGGGACCCAATGGGATTGCTTAATGGGACGCAATGAGACGGCATTTTTTTGGGACGCAATGGTACTGGGACACAATGGTACTGGGACGTATTGGCATGACCCCCTTCGAAGGCCACTGACGATATTATGAACAGCGCTATGACAGAGGTGACGTTAATATTCTGCACACCACACAGGGACCGGCTGTGGAATGTGCTCCGCCGTGCAGTACCTCTGGGTCACCGGGGAACCAGGCTGCCTCTCCCGCCCCGCCCTTGATGGCAAGATCACAGGAATCAGAGGACCAAGTGTTGAGGTTGTCAGACCATGAGGTAAAGTCATGTCAGAACAAGTCGCGTAAGGCGAAAATACAACATTTAGTCAAGTAGCTGTCGAACTCACAGAATGAAACTGAACGGAACGCAACGCAGCAAGACCGTATACTCGTAGCGTCGTCACTCCACCGCCCGTGGCAAAGGCAGTGCCCGTGGAATTGACAAGAAGAGCGGGGTATTCGTTGTGCTGAGAAGGATAGCACGCTTTTCTGTACCTCTCTTCGTTTTAACTTTCTGAGCGTGTTTTTAATCCAAACATATCATATCTATATGTTTTTGGAATCAGGAACCGACAAGGAATAAGATGAAAGTGTTTTTAAATTGATTTCGAAAAAAAATTGATAATAATGTTTATATATTTAATTTTCAGAGCTTGTTTTTAATCCGAATATAACATATTTATATGTTTTTGGAATCAGCAAATGATGGAAAATAAGATAAACGTAAATTTGGATCGTTTTATAAATTTTTATTTTTTTTTACAATTTTCAGATTTTTAATGACCAAAGTCATAAATTAATTTTTAAGCCACCAAGCTGAAATGCAATACCGAAGTCCGGGCTTCGTCGAAGATTACTTGACCAAAATTTCAACCAATTTGGTTGAAAAATGAGGGCGTGACAGTGCCGACTCAACTTTCACGAAAAGCCGGATATGACGTCATCAAAGACATTTATCAAACAAATGAAAAAATTGTTCGGGGATTTCATACCCAGGAACTCTCATGTCAAATTTCATAAAGATCGGTCCAGTAGTTTAGTCTGAATCGCTCTACACACACACACAGACACACGCACATACACCACGACCCTCGTCTCGATTCCCCCCTCGATGTTAAAACATTTAGTCATAACTTGACTAAATGTAAAAACAACAACACCAAACCCTCATATTCTAAGACTTGAAATTATGTTTGAAATGAATAAGGTGCATTATCATTTGTTTTTGTGTTGTTGTTGTTGTTGTTGTTGTTGTTGTTGTTGTTGTTGTTGTTGTTGTTGTTGTTGTTGTTGTTGTTGTTGTTGTTGTTGTTATAGATTTTTCTGTGTTGTTTTCTTCTTTTTCAATTTTCACCATGCATCAACTTTGTTCAAACAATGATCCGGTCAAATACTGTGTGAACCACCAACGAGACATAAGTCCCTATTTGGTGTCTGTATTGTCACCGTCTTCATAGTTGACGTAGGTTGTGAATGGTACTAGAAGTGAGCAGGCAGTACACCATCATGTCTTTGATTCCAGAGAGAGTTTCTCAACGCCTGGTTCCCTCACCTTGAGAGCGAATCATACATAATCCCCCCGGCTCACATGGACACTGTGCAAGAGAGAATGGCATATATCGGAGAAGGTGAGCAAATCCAGGTACTGAAAACACAGCAACAAATAGACAGAGATGATAGTAGAGAGGTCAGGGACACTGTCCGCATAGACAGAGTGCTGAAAAATGTCCACCACTGCATGAATCAGATAAAGAACAAAGCCGCAAGGGAAAAAGAAATTATGGTAATTCTGACCCAAGCTAAATTTGTTGTATATGGTGCTGATACCCAAAGCATATATACTGGTGCAGCCGCCAGGAACACGAACAGCGTCAAAGCAGAGCCGTTGAACCTGAAGGAGGACTTTGTTGACCTGCTCGTCGTACATCGCGAGCGTGGGATAATGATGGCGGCAATCATACCTCAGACAGAAGACGACCCCCTTGCAGTTCAAGAAGAACTAAAGAAGGCCGCTGCCTACCTGAAGCAAGCCAGAGATGTTGTGAGGCGCTCTGTTCTGGGTGACCTGGTAACACAGCCAGCCCTCCACCAGGCCATTGTCCTGCCCGACACAACGAGACGCTGTCTGGAGGAGGTGCTGCTAAACATGAGCGATGTAAGTTAACTCTTGACCTACACTCGCTCACACACGCAAAAACAGACGAACGCAGGAGAGAAGTAGAGAGAGAGAGAAAAAGAGAGAGAGAGAGAGAGAGAGAGAGAGAGAGAGAGAGAGAGAGAGAGAGAGAGAGAGAGAGAGAGAGAGAGAGAGAGAGATTTGTTCACCAACGTAAAGTAAGGGCCAGTTCATAGCGCTAGGCTTTTTGTCCACACACTGTATGCAGTGTCCGTCCGTATGTCCGAACAAAAAACTTAACGTTAAGATTATCTGGGATGATTTTGAAGCTAGACCTTTAAACATTTGCAGACTTCTGGTATTTAATAATCTTCCGATTTGACCCCGATTTGATTGACCTTCGTCAAATGTTGGGGTCACAGCGGGGTCATGCTCATCAACTTTTTAAGTTTAGTTTCTTTCAGATATTTGGGTAACAAAGCCTCCATATTTCACACAATTGTAGGTGTTATTAATCAGCAGACATGACCAAAATGTAGCTTGTTTCGAAAATGTTCACAGTAATAGCATGGACATGTTTGCTGGACAAGATGATCACCACTGAACATATCTGGAATATTACAGGTCACACTTTTGATCAAGTTTTTGTTCGATTATTGTGATGCCAACGTTCTCTTGAACATTTAATTTATGAAGCTGAAAGAGGATTTTTTATTATTTTTTTATTAGAGTTAAGTCTTAAAATGTGGGTTAACTTACAGAGGTTATGAACAAAAACAAAAAAAAGGTCATATTGGGGGAGGTCAGGCATAAAAGGGGGTGGTTGTATAAGAAGGGAGGGACTCTTGTGGGAGTGGTGGTGGCGGGAGTCTTCCATGGGGGAGGGGGGATCCTAAAAGGGGGGGGGGGGGGGGGGGGTGTTACATTGTTGTGGGACAAGACGAAGGCGAGTCGAAAAAGCATTTGATTTGCTTTTTATTTTTTACTGGAGCTCTAAGAACAATGACCTTGAATAGTAGACATCATTTTTTTGTCGCGAAAACGACGTCACTTGTACTTTACGTAGCCTAATGCGCGTCACCGCAAACGGGAAACTCTTTTCCGAAAAGATGGTTTGCTTTTGTCCAGAAAGTTGTCTTTTAGGCTGGTAAACACTAAAGCAGGAACGAAGAGATTTCCAACTCAGGTAGGCCTACGGTTACACTGTCTTTGTGTGCATCGTGTATTAAACCACCCCTTGTGCCATTTCCCGCATTGTTTACAGTCCGTGTGTGTTGACCTCAGTTACAGGAGTTGCAGGAAGGCCTCAGCGTCGAGTCAAGTCGGAATGTCAGCAAAGTGTGTCTTTGTGAGGACGATATGGCTGACCAGACAAGGCTCGACGCGTGGTGGAGGGCAAGCTTGGAACGGAATGAGGGCGGGGACCCTGCCATGGATGCAGCTACCTACACACAGTTGGTTGCCAGGTACTGTTGCATAGCTGTATCATATCGGTGAAGCGTACGCACGCACGTTTGTTATTACTTGACCTAACGTCATCTATCTTTCTTTCTCCTGACCCCCCCCCCCCCCCCACCCCCCGACCCCCCTCTCTCTCTCTCCCTCTCTCTCTCCCTCTCTCTCGCCCTCTCGCCCTCTCTCTCTCTCTCTCTCTCTCTCTCTCTCTCTCTCTCTCTCTCTCTCTCTCTCTCTCTCTCTCTCTCTCTCTCTCTCTCTCTCTTGTTTCTTGTTACGAATTCTCTCTTTTGATCTCGCACTGTCTATGCCTGTTTGTGTTTTTGTGTGGATGTTTTTTTGTTCGTGGTCTTTGTGGTGATTGTTTGACTTGCTTTGATTTGTTTATTGCTTTGATTGATATGCATGCATGCATGTGTGTGTGTGTGTGTGTGTGTGTGTGTGTGTGTGTGTGTGTGTGTGTGTGTGTGTGTGTGTGTGTGTGTGTGTGATATACCTAATAATGTGTGAATGTGTATGATGACACAGATTCTCCATACCACTGACAACGGTTGAGCTATTCCTCAGCAGAGAGCCTAGACTACAGCTGTGGACCCAGGGCCATCTTGTTCACGCTGTTGGAATGGAGCATGGTCGACCCATGTCTTGCATAGCTCTGTTCCCGCAGCAGTTTCAAGTCTTGGAGGAGCCGCCAGACGACGACGATGTCGACGTGAGGATCCTCTGGGGCCCGACGGGCACTTCAAAAAGCGTAGTCTTGATATTGAAGGGACATTTTCTGCTGAGGAAGGGCTGCGGCACCGTCTTCGTTCTTCAGACGAGTAGAGATGGCGCTGCTGCTGCTTACCTTGTGGGTCATCAGGTGAGAGAGACTGCCGGACAGGGAGCCGGCAGCGTGCAGCTCGTCAACATGGCGGAGGTACTGGACGAGGATGTTGACTGGACAGAGGAAGGCAAGAAGACAGTGCAGGCCTGGGTGGAGGAGCTGTGTCAACACGCACAGACACACGGACGCGTGCACATCCTGGCCGATGAGGCTGAGTGGTAAGAATGACACTGAATCTAACACTGCCTCCTGTCACTCTTGTGTTGGCCGGTGTGGTCGTGTTTGTTGGAAGGAAGTCTGATAATTCACAAATGTTATTATATTCACACCTGTTCTACAACAAGGTCATTCCTGGGCTTTTGGTCGAGACAATCGGAAGATTTATGTAGAAGTAATGGCTCTTTATTTTCAAGTTTGAATAATAGACCATGGCATGTTTATTCGATGTAGAATGTGAATTCAGCAACTGTCACTGCGGTGTGTACTGATCAGTGATGTTATAAATCTGTCCGATCAGGCGCCACCCTTTCTTTGTCTGCCATTGGAAAAACTTGGTCAAGGTAATGAAGAGTGGAGCGAAATAACGTCATTCTGTTTATGTCATTATTAATCATTACGTCATTTCATTTCAGGTTCACTGTGATTCTTATCCTGAACAGCAATCTTTGTGACTTCCTTTTTGCCAGGCGTTTTTGTTTTGTTTTGTCATTTTCGTAATTCCAGGTGTAATCAGGCACTGACACACCTGTCCGTTCTGTTACTGTGACGTCATCACGAAGATCTACACTGCGTTAAAACAACTGAGTTTTGTGAGAACTATAACACACCTGTCTGTTCTGTTTCTACACACTGACACACCTGTCTGTTCTGTTACAGTGACGTCATCGCAGAGATCTACCGGGCGTTAAAACAACGACACGTCCGGTTCACCTTGTGGGCAGCAGGTGTTAAGCTAGATGTACCTGCCGACATGGAGCGTTACGTCCGCAAACTGACGCAGCCCCTGAGAAGCCCACCTGCTGTGGTGAGAGAGGTGGAGCAGGCTGACGATATGAAGGAAGGAACGGTCCCGGCCTACACCAGGCCGCCAGTGTCCGCACCGTGCGACGGCCCACCTGTCCTGACGGTTGGTCACTATCATGATGAGTACCGCGGTGACAGACAGGGACATGAGGGTGACTATCCATCGCAGTGTGCACGGTGCGGGGAGCTGGTGGCAGACATGCTGCGAGATCTTCGTGTCGGTCAGTACACCTCTGTCTGTCTGTCTGTCTGTCTGTCTGTCTGTCTGTTTGTCTGTCCGCCTGTCTGTCTTTCTCTTTGTCTGTCTGTCTGTCTGTATGTCCGCCTGTCTGTCTGTCTGTCTGTCTGTCTCTCTCTCTCTCTCTCTCTCTCTCTCTCTCTCTCTCTCTCTCTGTCTCTCTCTCTCTCTCTCGCAATGCAGTGTCAGTCAGGTCGGTGTACAACATTTCGATGACGTCATTAAACTTACAAGAAATATTAATATTTGCGTCATTAACTGTGACGTTTTTACATAATATCGTCACAAGTCTACCAATGTGAGGTGTGGAACCCCAAATAATTTAAAATTGTTTTTCCTATTTTCAGGTGGTTGTGGTGCTGCTGGTGTAGTTGTCTCTGTTCACGTGTTGCTGCAGCCGGTGTTGGTGCGGAAGTTAGACATGGGTCGTCGTTGTTGTTTGTGTCGTGGTTGTTGTTGATGGTGATGGTGGTGTCGTCTTCGTCGTTGCTGTTGTTGTTGTTGGTGTTGTTGTTGTAGTTGTTGCAGTCGGCGTGGATGTATATTACACAACGACGATGTGATGTTGACGGTGTGTGTGATGTTTCAGGTTGCGATGACAACGCTCCCCACGGGCAGGGCGGCCTCACCTACAGCGACGTCTTTGTGCTGGGTGGCATGGACTGTGACACAGACACACCGGATGATGACGAATTGTCACCAGCACCCTTCATCCGGGGCCTCGAGTCACGCGGCGTCCCCACCCGTAAGGTGGATCATAACGACACAGCGGCCGTTAGACAACTGGCTGAAATGACATCGGGTCCCACACAGAGAGCGGCAGGTAGGGGTCGAGACGAGGCGGTGACGGTGGCCAATGAGAACACAGTATGGGGCTTGGAGAGACACGTCGTCGTCTACCTGGAGTATGATTATGCTGACACTACCGGCCGCCTGAGATCCATGTCGCGGTCCACGGCCCAGGTGATCTGGGTGAAGGATATTAGAGACATAGACAGCGACAGCGACACTGAGTGACACCCACATCTCGTCACCACCACCACCACCACCACCTGTCTCAACTACACATCCCGCAACGTCCAACGATGTCTAACAACAACAACAACAACAACAACAACAACAACAACAACAACAACAACAACAACAACAACAACAACAACCGTTGAACTGAAATTCAGCATTTTATTGACTCCATTTACTGAAACTCAGCAATACCTGTCCTTACAACCTGCCGCTTTCTGACAACTACGACGACAACATCATCCTCTACCACGACATCCACCACCATCCAACATCATCACCACCGACACCGACAACAACAACCCGAGTGACATTTTTATCGTTTTAAAATACGGAAAGAAAAATCTCTCAACACATCGCTTGTTGTTCACTGACAAGCGCATGATTTCATAATTAGCGTCATCAAGAAATGACGTCACGGACAGACAGTAAAGCTGCCGTGTGCTGACAAAACCGAGTAAGTCCATTTTTTTCAAAAATGATATTTTTTGTTCATCAAAGCTTAGAAATTAAGGCGCACCTTATGTGTAAATTGTGACTTTGTGAAATAAATAGATAAGGAGATATAGAAAAGTAAGTCCACACCTTAAAAACTGTTTAAAGTACATCTGCCATGTGCTGACAAAACCGAGTAAGTCCATTTTTTCCCAAAAATGATATCTTTTTGTTCATCAAAACTAAGAAATCAAGAAGCAGCCTGTGTGTAAATTTTGACTTTGTAAAATAAATAGATAAGGAGATATAGAAAAGTAAGTCCACAACTTCAAACATTTCTCCAAAAAAATTACATGTCAATTTGCTGGTAAAACCAAGTAAGTCCATCCACCAATCACAAGAACCTTTATGACGCTATAACCAATCAGAATGCAATGTTTTTGCCAGTATGACGTCAAAGTCAATCCGAATATTCTTGCGGCATTTTACTTGTTAGTAGGGGTGCTAGTTTTGGTGCAAGCATGGCTGCTAAAGAAGAAGTGTTGTCAAGATAAATGACAAAACAGTGAAAATAACGTTAACATTACGAATTTGCACAAGATGGAGAGAGAGAGAGAGAGAGAGAGAGAGAGAGAGAGAGAGAGAGAGAGAGAGAGAGAGAGAGAGAGAGAGAGAGAGAGAGAGAGAGACTAAACAGGGAGATAGTGAGAGAGGGGAAAGAAATCAGGGTCGAGGGGGGGGGGGGGGGATGGAGGGAGAGAGAGAGAAATAAAGGGAAAGAGGAATTATGGAAGGAAGAAGAGAGTAAGAGGGAGAGAGATAGCGAGAGAGGTTGGGAGGGATAGAAAGAGAGATGGAGGGAGGAAAAGAGAGAGATAGGGAGAGATAGAGGGAGGGCGAGAGAGAGAGAGACAAGGATCGTCAGGAGAATTATATATATATATAGATAGAGAAGAAAAATGTTTAAAATAAAACGTCATAAGGTGACGTCATTATGTCTCGCCTTATCGAAAGAGGTCATTTGTGTGTTCTAAACTTTAAATGACGTCATTTGTGAGTTCTAAACTTAAAATGACGTATTTTCTGTATGGGTCGTCTGACAAGAATTTTAAAACTATCATTATAGGAAAATCTATTGGGAACCCCTTGGACTTACTTGGTTTTGTCAAAACATTCATGCATACTTAAAAAGTTGTTTTTGGTTGTGGACTTACTTGTTCATATCTGTTTATCTAAGCACTCTAAAAAGTAGAAATTAGCACACAAGATGCGCATTGATTTTTTCTTTTTGATGGACAAAAAATATTATTTTGAAAAAAAAAAGACTTACCAAAGCGGAAGGTCGTGGGTTCGAATCCCGGCCGCACCTGACGGGTAATTAAGGTGAAGATTTTACCGATATCCCAGGTCAACTTACGTGCAGGCCTGCTGGTGCCTTATCACCCTTCGTGTGTACACGCAAGCACAAGACCAAGTGCGCACGGAAAGGATCGTGCAGTCCAAAGCAGAGTTCGATGGGTTATAGAAACACGAAAATACCCAGCATGCTTTCACCGAAAACGGCGTATGGCTGCCTAAATGGTTTTGTAAAAACGGTCATCCACGTACAAATCCACTCGTGCAAAAGCACACGTGTACGTGGGAGTTTCAGCCCACGAACGCAAAAGAAGAAGAAGAAGCAGAACTAAAACGCCTTCACAAAAATTGCGTCCTCGCTGTTAAAACCCGTCAATCGGGACAGTGAATGTTTCCGTACCATGTCCACACGGCACCTGAATTGCTTAATATCAATTCAAACGTAACACATCTATAAATAGATTCAGGAAACATTGACACCTGCAATAAAATCACTTTCGTGCCTGTGCTAGCATTTTAATGTCCAGAAATATTTCGTAATAACAATTTCAAGAAACGATTTTTAAGACATCAAACCCGGGTAAATAGTGTTTGATTTGAATTTCAAATAATGTGATTTAAGGCTGTAACTATAGTAGTAACCGTACCACCCAAACTTACAACAACAAAACATTACCGGAACAAAAAAACATGCTGTGTAGCTTAAAAAGTTGTACGTGAATAATATGTATTTTAGCAAATCACCGCAATCTGATATGCTCATCATTCTCCAAGGCACTCAAACTAACACTCACGTACACAGTCATACACAAGAACCAGCTTTTATTCTTGACTGGACATAGTCCTTAGATCAAGACTGGGTTTAATCAGAACAAACACACAAACGCACACATTGTTACAGGTTCGCTTCGAAAGTATCTGTGAGAATCGTACCGAAATGAGCCAGAGCGTTGTTTAGAGATCAAATAAGCAAAGGGAAGTAAGCGCTCTAATGTGCACACGACATGTGTAATAGAGTAAGCGAGAGTTATACGGAACGTTTCTCCTGGCACCTGAGAGAATAACGCATTGAAATGAACAAGCGACTTTCATCCTCAAAAAAAGCACTACTTTTTCTTCCAAATGTTTTGACAAAACCAAGTAAGTCCACTTGCTTAGATCTGTCAATTTTTTTAGATCTGATATAATGGAAAAAAGTGACAAAACCAAGTAAGTCCACAAAATGCCCAACAAAACAAAAACCATCCATCAGATCATTATCAAACTCGGGTTGTAAACGTACAATAATGCTATTTATCTTATTATCTCTGTAGGTTGATCAAGATAATCGTCACTTTTGAGAAATGTAATAAAACAGAAAAAGTCGTTTATCTCAGAACTAGCTTCAGTGGACTTACTCGGTTTTGTCAGCACACGGCAGAAATGT
>NW_027125804.1:0-15024 GCF_037325665.1 Littorina saxatilis
CTGTAACATACACTCTTCAAAAAAAGTTAAGGATCACTGTTTTACAAGCACGCCACACAAAACAGACAAGACCGAATTCTTTCATTTAAAAAAATTATATAATTGAACAACCAAGGAGTAATAACAAACAAAGCAAAGATCGAACGCGGCAGCGACAATTTAGCTAGAGTGTGTCAAACGTGACAACCCTCGAAAATGGAATTCACAACAATGTAAATCAGTGTCAATAACGCGTGTGCCCTCCGTTGTGTGCCAGGCATTCAACACATCGTTGGCGCATGGAGTGGATCAGGTTGCATATGAATGCCCTGGGAACTCTATTCCACTCCTGCTGGAGCCAGTTGCAGCAGTTGACCCAGATTGGCAGGAGGAGAGCGATGTTGCTGTAACCGACGACAAAGCTCGTCCCACATGTGCTCTATGGGGTTCAGGTCCGGGCTGTTGGCTGGCCACAGCTTCCTGTTGACCCTGGCCTGTTGGATGAAGGTGTTTACAGCTGCAGAGCGATGGGGAGGTGCGTTGTCATCCTGAAGAATCGCACGAGGGCCGATCGCTTGGAGGGCTGGAACGACCAGAGGTTGCAGGATCTCATTCTAGTAGCAGAGACCGGTCAAGTTGCCCACTACATGGAACAGAGGTGTCCTTAGACGTGTGCTGATCCCTCCCCAGACCATCACAGAGCCTCCGCCAAAACGCTGTCGTTTCAGAACAGCGCCTTCTGCGAAGCGCTCTCCGCGACGCCTCCACACTCGGATGCGACCATCAGCAGGTTCCAAGCAAAAGCGGGACTCATCTGTAAACAACACCTGAGCCTACTGCTGTCGTTGCCACCTCACATGTTGAGTGCACCAGGCTCGGCGATTAGCAGTCAGGGTTGTTCCTCGAACTGGACGCCTTGCACGCAAGCCAAAGTTGTGTAAGCGGTTTCGGATCGTCTGACCACTAACAACAGTGTTGGTGGTAGCTTGTAGGTGTTGCCTAATGTTGTTTGCCGTAGCCATTCTTTGTTGCATGGCCATGCTGCCTCTGAATGAAGCGATCCTCTCTTTGTGTGGTGACTCTGGGCTGACCAGAACGTTGTCGCTCCTGCACTCTTCCAGTTGCGTGGAATCTCTGTTTTAGTCTGATGATGACAGAGGGAGCCACTGCAAGCCTCTGGGCTACTTGCCTGGCAGCAACACCGTCTTGTAGCCATCCTATTGCCCTAATTCCTCTATCCAAATCGCTCAGTTTTCTTCGTGGGGGCATGTTGCTACTGTGCATAATTGTGTCAGCGTGTCAACCTTTAAACACAAGCTGGTGAGCGATGTTCATAGCCAGGACCCTGTTGTAGCACGTGCATCACAACCTTTTGCCCTGGCATGCGTTCCGCAAATTTCATGGGGCTATAAAAAACACCCTTTTTCTTCCAAAATGCAGAAGCTTTTGAGAAGTCCCACAAAGGGAAATAACTCTGCCTGCCAAACAAAATTCTAGGTCAAGACTCATTGTTCATTTGTTAATTCAAACACATTAATCTTTTAATTATTATGTCGATGTTTAATTTGTTGGCAATTTTTTATAATTAGATCCGTTTTTTCAACCGATCCTTAACCTTTTTTGGAAGAGTGGTACTACCACACACACTGACATATCACACCCTGTAACATACCACACACACTGACATATCACACCCTGTAACATACCACACACAGTACCAATCACACACTGTAGTATCAATCACACACTGTAACAATTTTGTTAATATACTGTGTACAATACAAATCCTGCAGGCTCGAATCAGAAAAATCAGCAGAAACAACAGTTGAGTGTAGCCTAAAACAAATAAAGTTTACGCGCATGTGTGTGTGTGTGTGTGTGTGTGTGTGCGTGTGTGTGTGTGAGAGTGTGTGTGTGTGTGTTTGAGTGTGTATTTGAGTGTGTGTTTGAGTGAGTGTGTGTGTGTATGAGTGTGAGTGTGTGTGTGTTTGACTGTGTGTTTGAGTGTGTGTGTGTGTGTGTGTGTGTGTGTGTGTGTTGATATGTGTGTTTGTGTGTACATGCATGTACCTACCTCTTTGGAATGTGCTTCGTTAATTCTGAAGTATGTGCTTATATGCACTCATATTGTGCATGGTATGAGGAAGTTGAGAAGACAGCCAAGCTTATGCCAAATTTGACGTAGTACATTTCATGTGGACAAAACACAGACTCACCAAAGGCCAGCCAGGTCTGTTTGAGAGTGAGGTAGTACTCGAAGTTTAAGACGAAGGCCTGCGCCAGTCCAAATTCCCCGGTGATGTTGCTGGACTTGAGCTCGTAGTAGCGACTGTAGCTGTAGTACCCACCTGTACAGCGTGAAACATTGTCATGAGTTATCTTACTGTTAATAGCACCAAGATGTGACAAATATAATATCCTTTACCTACATTCATCAAACACACTTTAACACTTTATACCCCAGCTATGTTGACCTAGTTTTTTTTTAGCTGAGACCAGTTGTGCTGCAGCAGGTCACTCACAATTGTAGTAACTGTGTATCAACACGCTGGAATGCAGGCGTTAGATGGACGTTACAGGAAGCCACTGAAACTAACAGTCTGAGCGGATATATCCGTACCTGGTCAGTCTTTTAGAGCCATATGAGTGGGTACGGATATATCCGTACCTGGGAGACAATGAGTTAAAAGAGAAACATGCACCTAGATCGTTCTCTTTCACAAAAAAGATCAGTGATTAATGGAAAATTTTTCTTTCGTCCCTCCTCCTTTTGCCTTGTTCTCTCTATCTTGGTTTTGTCATGTGAATCATTTTCAATAAAATGTTTGAACAACCAAACTAGTGTCTGCATTTATACTAACACACAGAGATCTGCCAATGAGAGCTGGAAACAAGTCGTGTAAGGCGAAATTACTACATTAAGTCAAGCTGTGGAACTCACAGAATAAAACTGAACGCACTGCATTTTTTCACAATGACCGTAGTCCGCCGCTCGTGCAAAAGGCAGTGAAATTAACGAGCCTGTTTAGCGTGGTAGTGGTTGTGCTGTGCTGCATAGCACGCTTTTCTGTACCTCTCTTCGTTTTAACTTTCTGAGCGTGTTTTTAATCCAAACATATCATATCTATATGTTTTGGAATCAGGAACCGACAAGGAATAAGATGAAATTGTTTTTAAATTGATTTTGGAAATTTTATTTTAATCATAATTTTTATATTTTAAATTTTCAGAGCTTGTTTTTCATCCAAATATAACATATTTCAGACCTGCCTACCCCTGAAATGTACCATGTGTAGTTTTGGGTGTGAAAATAAGGCAAATGTGTAGTTTGGCAGGTGAATGTGTAGTATTTCAATTCGATCAACCCAAACCGCAAAAAAGAACAGTTACTTATACCGTACTAAAACAAACACTCAACACTCCAAACAAAACTATTACAATGTGAACAATACTCCTCATACAAATACAAACAAAGCCCCCACAAAAATACAAGCCAAGCATTAAGTTTATTTGTTAAGAAAAAAATTATTAACTAGTTTGGAACATTTGCATGGGTGAAACTGATCAGAATTAAAAATAAGGAAAATGAGGCCGGGGTCCAGGGGCCGCCCACGCCCTGGTGGGGTGCAGGGGCAACGTCCTCTTAGGGGGCCCAGGGGCTTCCGGAAGAAAACGAAAAATCAGGCTTTTTAAGGGTAAAAGTAGGCCTTTCCTGGTATCTCAAACACACAAATTTGCACAGTAAACAATGATAACAAATGCCAAGCTGTAGTCCGATAATTCGCGCGCTCAGGGAAACAAAGATTCAGCGATGTCCGGTCACTGTGTTAGAGAAAATACAGATCGGATCGCCGGCGAAAAAAAAAAATTTTTTTTTTTTTAACAGATTTTCAAAATAAGGAATTCTTTATTTGACCAATTTCATTTGGCGGATTTCCGCCCTAAGGCGGAAAAGTTTCACCCATGCATTTGTTAAAAAAAAGCTATGTTGAGGGGTATGCAGTTCATATACAGTGGGACCCCCTATTCAAGACCTGTGACAATCTGAGAACATCAAGTCACAAAAAGTAGGGACTGGGAGTATGTGTATCAACATGAAGGCAAATTTGCATATAAACAGAACAGGTTTGCGTCGGCAATAATAATAATATGGCAGGTCATTGCCTCTGCTCTGGTTACCGATCTCTCAAAAGTGAGCTTGTCTTGGTCTTCTTTCCCTGGCACGGGTTTCTTCACAAAACAGTCCAATTTTTCCTCTGCTTTGGTCGGGATTTCTCGAATTCCTCATGAGAAGTGCTTTTCTTGTGGCGGTTACACGGTCGTAAAGCCCACTGTGCTTCTCTGAAAAAGCCATGTGGCACACAGTGCAGTGGGCAAAATGCTTCCCTTTTCTCCACGAAACTAGGCATGGATGCTCCTCATAGTACTTTGGCAGAAAAGCCTTGCTGGGAGTTTGACCAAGCTTCTTTTTTTTGCTCCGTGGCGGTTGATCGCCAAAGTCTTCTGAATCCGTGTTCGTCGCTGTAGCCATTTTTTTCCCTCCAGAAAGAATGAGCTACGAAGTGACCGCGTTCAGAAAAGTATGTGCTGAAACGCCCGCGATAGTTGTAATAACAGCAGCAAGACCAACTGACTACGCTACTCTCGCGGGCGCCGGGCATGTTTTGCACGCAGTACACAACCGGTTAGTACAAATTATGGATCGGAACTCGCTCGCGTTTTTGCGTATTCAAAATGTCAAAATGTGTAGTCGAAACGAAACGTTTGCGTAGTATAAGACAAGCATGCGTAGTTGCGTAGTTTGGGGACCAAAATCGTAGTTTACTACGCTCAATGTGTAGTGTAAACAGGTCTGCATATTTATATGTTTTTGGAATAAAAAAAATGACGAAGAATAAGATGAACGTAATTTTGGATCATTTTATAAAAAAATAATTTTAATTACAATTTTCCGATTTTTAATGACCAAAGTCATTAATTAATTTTTAAGCCTCCTCTCACGTAAAATTTCATAAAGATCGGTCCAGTACATTAATCTGAATCGCTCCACACACACACACAAGCACAGACAGACAGAGAGACAGACAGACACACACACACACACACACACCACGACCCTCGTCTCGATTCCCCCTCTATGTTAAAACATTTAGTCAAAACTTGACTAAATGTAAAATGAGAGAGAGAGAGAGAGAGAGAGAGAGAGAGAGAGAGAGAGAGAGAGAGAGAGAGAGAGAGAGAGAGAGAGAGAGAGAGAGAGAGAGAGAGAGAGAGAGAGTGACACATACAGAATACAGAGAGGCTGAGATAAACTCACTGAAGACAAAAAGTCCAGCGAAGAGAATGAGCGTCAACCACACCATGACACCCACCAGGAACCGCAACAACACAATCCACAGCAACGACACCACCATCGCTATCAGCAGTCCTCTGTAACATAGTAATGGTCATTTTGATTATCATCATCATCATCATCATCATCATCATCATCATCATCATCATCATCATCATCATCATCGTCGTCACCATCATCATCATCATCATCATCATCATCATCATCATCATCATCATCATCATCATCATCAGCAGCAGCAGCAGCAGCAGCAGCAGCAGACGCAGCACAAGTAAAATAAGTTTAATTTTTTTTATACTAAATAACTTTTTCTAATACCAGATTTTTTTCTTTTTTGTTTAATAGTAATTTTTTTTTAAAGGTTTTAAAGGTATGAACAAACGGTTTTATACTCATCAAGAACCAGACCTAAGAATCCCTGTTTTTGGACCTGGAGTATTGTCAAACAAACTGGGTGTATTTTCAGAAAATGGGAGCGTACTCCACACATCATTTGAACATCCATGATTCAAACATGCTTCACACGCGTCCTTCGTACCATTAATTTAGTTTACCAATACATTTAAAACAAATGCTTCTTTCAGTGTTAACTGACAACAACTGTGATCATGACTTTGCGTCAAAATACTCGATCGGCTTCAGGATGCGCTTGGGAAGATTGTGAAGATAAATAGTCTAGGAATTGTTCTCAAATTTAATTCAACTGACCGAACTCAGCAAATTCTAGACAATCATGCGTACAAAATATGGCAAAATCGTATGGGTTCCCAGGTCTGAGCAATAGTGAACTCACACGATGATGTGGGGCCAGGAATCGCACAGGTCTTTGAACACCAGCTCAGCGTAGCCCTTCAGCTTGTAGAAGTGAGCCAGGTATCTGTCAAAAGCACAAACAATAATCACATTCACCGCCACAAACCTGTCTTTAACGACCGCCAAAAGGGAACGACCAGGTAGTCGCTTTGGAAAGAAATGATCCCATTTACCACCATGGCATCGTCAATGGCCTATGCTCCGCTGGGGGCACTAAGGGCCTAAGTAAGCAAGTACCACCATGGCATGGGAAGTAAATAACTCCTTCCCTTTTATACTTCAACACAAAATGTAACGCCTTGTGGTAATTGCAGGTGTGGTTATCAAAGGTGCAGGAACATCATGTTTCCACACAAACAATGTTTCTTTTTAGTTATGTATTTACAAAAGAAACCAAGGCAAAAACTGATGTTCTCCTTATGTTGTTTTTGAAGTATACATTTAAAAGATACAATCATCAAACATAAATCAACTGTCTTCTATACTGGTCCAACATTGAGATGGCAACCAGTTGCATTGCAAGAATCCGGTTTTTTCCGTTTGTATGGCCATGTTGGGTTTGATGCGTGCATGCCTGGTTTTCTCCTGTGGATGGGTGTCGGCACAGAAGGTCTGCCCGCTGTCCTCAGCCAACATGCTCCGTCTTCATGGCAGCTCAAATTTTTTATCGAGGTTCTCTCCTCTAGATCCGCCGTGTTTCGCCTAGGGGCTTGCGCTGCCTAGTTGATAGGGTCACCTCGTAGAGGATGTGGTCATAGACCACGCACGGTCGGTCTTGGGATAGGGAAACGTTATGCTAGTCCGGAGGGATTACGCCACAATGGCCACCTCGCGAAGACCCAGGGTCCTAGACTAGGGAGGTCCAAGGGGGAGCACCGGGAGGGCTACCCCTCTACACGCACCTCGAACACAATCCCTTCCCCTGGTAGCTTCATCCCCAAGGAGGAAACAGAGCTACCTGCAACACCCCTTTGCAAGAATGAATCGACAGCCAAACAACTAAACAGACAGGCAACTAAACAGACAGGCAGACAGACGGAACAAAAATGACACAGTCAGACAGACAAATAAACAGACAGGCAGAGAAACAACGAAACAGACATGCAGACGGACAGAACGAAAACTAAACAGTCAGATTTTTGTTTGTTTGTTTGCTTAACGCCCAGCCGACCACGAAGGGCCATATCAGGGCAGGTGCTGCTTTGACATATAACGTGCGCCACACACAAGACAGAAGTCGCAGCACAGGCTTCATGTCTCACCCAGTCACATTATTCTGACACCGGACCAACCAGTCCTAGCACTAACCCCATAATGCCAGACGCCAGGCGGAGCAGCCACTAGACTGCCAATTTTAAAGTCTTAGGTATGACCCGGCCGGGGTTCGAACCCACGACCTCCCGATCACGGGGCGGACGCCTTACCACTAGGCCAACCATGCCGGTCAAACGGTCAGATAGGCAGACAGACAAACAAACATACATGCAGACAAACAAGTGCATAAACAGACAGGCAGACAGATAGCCAGACACTGAGACAGACAACTAAACACACAGGCAGACAGACAAACAAACTGACATACTCTGTGCCGTTTGCCAGGTTAAACTTAAAGAACAGGTAGACAGCCAAGTAAACAGACATCATACAGACAGACAACTAAACACACAGGCAGACAGACAAACAAACAGACATACTCTGTGCCGTTTGCCAGGTTAAACTTAAAGAACAGACAGGCAGACAAGTAAACAGACATCATACAGACAGACAGACAACTAATAAACACACAGGCAAGACAGACAAAGAAACAGACATACTCTGTGCCGTTGGCCAGGTTACTGCCGGTGATGTTGTGACCGAACACATTCGTCATGCTCATATCACTGGCCGTCTTGATGGCTTCGTCCATCTTTGTGATCTTGTTGAACACCGCAGGGATACATCGGTTGATCACTGGCAACAAACAGAAAACCGACATCATATTTTGATACAGTGGAACACTGCAGGAATGCATCGGCTGATCACTTAAAGCCATATGTACTCGATGACTTTACTAGCTAATTGCTTTACCAACAGCTGGAGACATGCTAAATTAAGTTCCCTGCAAAATATTGTGGTCTAGGACCCCTTCAATGTTGAGATATGTTAATTTTCATTTTGATCTGGATCGTCCTATTTATAGATTTGCCAACAGAGGTAGCGTTGACGCAAGGGAAATAACTCCGCGTCTTTGTTTACATCCAAAGTTTTTGAGACTCTAAAACAAGCTGTAATGCATGTATATGGTCCACGCATGGCGACATATCGTCATTACATGGTCTTATGGTGCGTTTGACATCGATTATGGGCAAACTACACTTTGTAAACACGGGAGCGCGTACATATGCCTTTAAGCAAAATACAGAAAACAGCCAACATCGTGATTCATATTTTGATACAGTGGAACACCGCAGAAATGCAATTAGCAAAATACAGAAAACAGCCAACATTGTATTTAGAAACAGTGGAACCCCCAGTTTAGGACCTCAAACAATCTGAAAACTTCAGGCCTATAATCAAGTAGGGAGTCGTAAAATGGGGATAAATTTACAAAGGTTATGAACAAAAAAATCATACAAAAATCAACATCTTAAAAGAGAGGTTACCCACTGTACAGTGGAATCCCCCTTTAAGACTGACCCTCCCCCCCCCCCCCCCCCCTAGTTTAAGACTTCCTCCCCTCTAAGCCCCTGTTTTCTTAGACTTTCTATTCATAACCAGGAATGGGATTTGCAAAAAAGCTGAAAATATTTAACTACAGTAATAGCAAAGTTGAAGGCGAGAAGCGCCTAGCCTTACTAGGGGGGTTCGAGGGCATGCCCCCCCCCCCCCCAATTTTTTTCTCTTCAAAGAACCCAAATGGTGCAATTTGGTGTCATCTGAGCTCCAAGTTTGCCATTAAACTCAGTTTTTAGAACCATTTTTGCCTCCCCAATTTTTTTTTTCGGCGGACACTTTTTCGGCGGAACAAAAAAAAAATTGGGCGCAAATTTGCCTTTTGGTGGACAATTCCCATGCCTGATAAAGGTTTACCCCCATTTGAAGACTCCTCCTTTTTGCCTGATTTTGACAGATTTTTTGCCACTGTACTGTATCACAAATTTGTTTAAAAAAAACCAAAAAAACTCTGCCTTATTCCACATCAGCTCCTCCTGGGCATGCATTAAAGGGACATTTTACTATGAGGGTTGTTTCAAAAATGTGTCGCCTTCAGCATTGTCTCAAAACGAAAGTGATAAGTTGTCCGTCCTTGCCTTAGCCCGCGGCGCTGTCGGCGGGTAATTCCGGTTGTTTTGTTTACGTCCAAAATGGCTGAACGAGAGAAGAAGATTAGTGGTGGAGGGAAACGTTACTGTGTCTGCTGTTCAAACTACGCGGGTAAAGAAGTTGAAGGGCGGATTGTCATGGGGTTCCATTTTGCAAACACAAACCGGAACTACCTGCCGTTCCAGGGGCGCAACTCTGTCTGACTATCACGTTAGTTTCGAGACAGTGCTATATATGAGGGAGGTTTGCTGGAGCTATGAAACTTGGCACACATTATTTGCAACTCCTTGTAGAAGGTGACACACAAAATATCAGGTATGTGGTCTTTATAATCATGACGCCACCAATGGTCAAAGTAGTCGACCTGTCAATGGCTAAAAACACGAACATTATGGATTGCCAAGCGGCACAATATTTATGTGCAAAAATAAGTGGAGTGCCAATAACATACATGTACAGGAAAACACTGTGAAGGTTTACAGAGAAAAGGCACTTTCCTTTGCTATGGATTTGAAAGCGACAAACATGACTTGTTAACATCACAATAGCTGGCAAGCTTGAAGTGGAGTTAACTTTAAACACTTCACACATCTATGTTTACCTGATTTGGAAGTCACGTAGTAGGCAGCACATTTTTCCGCTTTCACCAACTGCTCCATGGTTTTCTGAAGAGGGAATTTTACAGAATTAATTTTTATACCTGTGCAGAACTTTAGTAAGAAGAGTGATAATATGATGATGCACAGAAATGGGTTTTACATTCTACTGCGTTGATATGTTCATTGGCTGCATGGGACCCGACTACCATTTTTCTAGAGTATCTTATATAAGTGGTCGTTGTCTATGAAATGTAAGTTATTAATGCTTGTATTTTATTTCTTACAAAGAAACTTTTTATATGTCCAATGTAAAGCGCCACGAGACTGCCATTTGGCGGTGAACAGCGCTATAAAAGAATGTTTTATTATTATTATTATTACCTCCAATTCAGTAGCCGGGCGACCATCCCCAACCCGGCGGGTCACAGGTGGTGGATAGTCAACGGCCCTTAGATATAGGGGTTAGCTGCGCATAAGCTAGCTTTAGTAAATAAGCAGTCCCGAACCAACTGGCGATGTTCCTACCAGGACGGGGTGGGGTAGAGGGTGGCTCCACTACGTCTACAAAATGCCTTACATGTCCAATGACAGGCTGTTCATGGCGATATAGGGCCGCCAAAAAAGCTCTAGCTACGAGGAAGGACACGATGCCCGTCAGCCTTGGTCGGCAAATCGTCTACCAGAAGGAAACTGGGATAATGAGAAAACCAGGAGAGCTGAAGACGGAGGTACCAGGCCATTGGCGCTCTCCAGACAACCATAATTATACTGTAGTACCATGCATCATCACACTAATGATATTGTCAGATCACATGTTGATTGTGTGCTTCTTTCCTACTCAGGGTTTAGCCTGCAGGAAAAAGACAATGGGACATTTGTCCCCCTCAACCAAATTCTGATGGGACATTACTTAGTCAAAGGGAAAACACACAAAGCAGGCTAGGCGGTCCAAAAATGCTTTTGTCAAAAGATGCAAAATAGTGCTATTTACTAAATTAGTGCCGTATGATGTTTGTCTGTGTTTCGATCAATCTCGCTTCTGTTGACAGTTTTCACAGAGGTAATCGCGCAAGCACAGATAGTTCGCAGAATTGGTTAAATACTAATGAATTACATTTTAAAAGCAAATCACATTGCATTTTACAAACTCGCAAGTTGCTCGGCTTGGCGCGCGTTTTTGCCTTGTTCATTCCGAACATTGTACTCCCGTGAAATGTGTGCATTGGGTGGCGCAGTGGTACGTAATCTCAGTGCGCCCTTTGACGCACTGAAGGCAATTCCAATGGGACATTTTGAGATGTTATGCGCAAGGCGCACTAGTAAATGAAACCCTGCCTACTATAATCTTAGTACATGAACATGAATAATTTCAGGGCTAAATCTAAGCACATCGAAAGTAATTAGTATTTTTGATACCAAACCACAGTGTTGACTTGTTTCTGCTTTACTGTGTGTCTGATAACTAGGTTTATCGCATTTTTACTGATCACATGACAAAAATAGCTGTTGTCATTGGTCAACTTGGTCAACTCTCGAAAGGCTGAATCATATCAGATCTCGGCTCACGCCTCGATCTGATATAATTTCAGCTTTCTCGACATTGGCACTGATAAATCTGGATATCGCAGTCAAATCTAACGATAACTAAATAAAGTAGGGGCCCAGTAGCTCAGTTGATAGAGCACAGGACTTGTGTTCTGCGGGTCACCCGCTTTAAATCCGGGCCGGTACAGACACGGAAACGATATCCCTGTTCAACCCCCGTGTAACCACAGTGACACGTAAAACTGACCACTGAGTCATTGTGCCATCAGTGCAGGTGGCTGATTACACCTAAACACGCAGACACCTGGGTAGCGCCGCTCTGTTGCTGCTAGCTTTCTACTGGGAGGAACCGACCCGAATTTCCCAGCGATGGGACAATAAAGAAATGAATATGAAAAAAAAAACCGAAAAAATAAAAATGAAATTACCAATGATTTGTTCACGCTGCTTTTACAGATGAGTTGCTCCTTGGTTGCGGAAACGTCCTTGTAGAAAAAGTTCTCCGTGGGACATGCTGACACACACACCTGTGACACACAGAGGAGATCAGGTTAATAAAAAAGAATCTTTACAGACAGACAGACAGACTCACAAGCACCCACACACAGATTGACACACATGCACACACACACACGCATTGACAGACACTGATGCAGACACACAAAGTTATTTTACCAGAGCAGCACATCTATCATAATAATTATAGACCCAGAAAAAACACAAAGCACACATTGAAGGGACATAACCCAACAACACCCATATCATCTCATTACAGACAGATTGCTTCCCTTGCCTTCAACACGAAGCATAGTTTGTGCTTCAAGTAACTCTTCTTCTAACTTTGGTTTGAACGGATTCCTGTCCTCCTAATTACCCCCAAAGAATTTATACCTTTCACCAACTGTTACCATAGAGACCCAAATGGTCATATTTACTGCCAGGCAAGCCTGACAGTGGCAAGTATTTTACTCGCCATGGCGAGTAGGAACAATGGCGAGTAGAAATGTTAATCTACTCGCCAAATGCGAGTAAGGTTGCTGAAACAAATGGTTGGTTTGGTGAGTAAAATCTGCTCTCTGGCTAGTAAATTATGAGAAGTACTAGCCAAAGGCGAGTGCCCCATTTTGTGGACTTTCAGCACTCAATAAGTAACAGTGACTGACCATATTAATCATTCCCACCATCACTGTACATGTAATGACATGTACTACAGTAAGCCAAAAGGTCAAGCTCACTATCAAACCCTCCATCATTTACTGTGTGTGACCTTGACATTCTCACATAGTACACTGGAACCCATGCACCGTTTAACCCTTAGGCTGGTTGTCGCGACTTATGTCGCGCTACTTTACTATACTGTCACCTGGTTGTTACGACATATGCCGCGCTACTGGCTCAGTCTGTTTGGTCGGTTCCGATTACCTCCCATGGATGCGAAAACCTATGACCGTTTTTCTTTATTTTTCTCTCTGTTAATTCACCAGTGGCTATGTAACATGTGTTACAGAATTGCACCAGTGTAAGGGTTAAGACCCCAAATTTTAGACTTCCTCCTTTTTTAGACTCTCCTTTTTCACATTATTTGTTCATAGCTTCTGTAAATTTAAACCTACATTTTTGCCTCCCTTTTGAGGCCTGATTTCTGAAGGAGGTTAAAAAGGTGTTCCACTGTTAACTTCTTCTTCTTCTGCGTTCGTGGGCTGAAACTCCCACGTACACTCGTGTTTTTGCACGAGTGGAATTTTACGTGTATGACCGTTTTTACCCCGCCATTTAGGCAGCCATACGCCGCTTTCGGAGGAAGCATGCTGGGTATTTTCGTGTTTCTATAACCCACCGAACTCTGACATGGATTACAGGATTTTTTCGTGCGCACTTGGTCTTGTGCTTGCGTGTACACACGAAGGGGGATAAGCCACTAGCAGGTCTGCACATAAGTTGACCTGGGAGATCGGAAAAATCTCCACACTTAACCCACCAGGCGGCCGCGGCCGGGATTCGAACCCTTTGGAGGCCGACGTCTTACCACCACGCCACAGCGCCCGTCCACTGTTAACTAAACGGTCATGCTAAATCCATCATTCACAGTGACCTTGAACTGTTCAATGCAATACTCGGAGCATTATTCTTCGCCCCTTGTTACAGTGGAACCCCCTTATTAAGTCATCGAATTTAAGACTCCCTCCTTTTTAAGACCTTGTTTTCTCAGATTCTCTGTTCATAACCTCTGTAAAATTACCCCCATTTTAAGACTCCCTCCTTTTTATATTTAGTCAAGTTTTGACTAAATATTTTAACATCGAGGGGGAATCGAAACGAGGGTCGTGGTGTATGTGTGTCTGTCTGTGCGTGTGTGTGTGTGTGTGTGTGTGTGTAGAGCGATTCAGACTAAACTACTGGACCGATTTTTATGAAATTTGACATGAGAGTTCCTGGGTATGAAATCCCCGAACGTTTTTTTCATTTTTTTGATAAATGTCTTTGATGACGTCATATCCGGCTTTTCGTGAAAGTTGAGGCGGCACTGTCACGCCCTCATTTTTCAACCAAATTGGTTGAAATTTTGGTCAAGTAATCTTCGACGAAGCCCGGGGTTCGGTATTGCATTTCAGCTTGGTGGCTTAAAAATTAATTAATGACTTTGGTCATTAAAAATCTGAAAATTGTAAAAAAAAATAAAAATTTATAAAACGATTCAAATTTACGTTTATCTTATTCTCCATCATTTGCTGATTCCAAAAACATATAAATATGTTATATTTGGATTAAAAACAAGCTCTGAAAATTAAATATATAAAAATTATTATCAAAATTAAATTTTCCAAATCAATTTAAAAACAGTTTCATCTTATTCCTTGTCGGTTCCTGATTCCAAAAACATATAGATATGATATGTTTGGATTAAAAACACGCTCAGAAAGTTAAAACGAAGAGAGGTACAGAAAAGCGTGCTATGCAGCATAGCGTAACCACTACCCCGCTCTTCTTGTCAATTTCACTGCCTATGCCGTGAGCGGTGGACAACGAGTATACGGTCTTGCTGCGTTGCATTGCGTTCAGTTTCATTCTGTGAGTTCGACAGCTACTTGACTAAATATTGTATTTTCGCCTTACGCGACTTGTTAAGACCTTGTTTTCTCAGACTTTCTGTTCATAACCTCTGTAAAATTACCCCCATTTTAAGACTCCCTCCTTTTTAAGACCTTGTTTTCTCAGATTCTCTGTTCATAACCTCTGTAAAATTACCCCCATTTTAAGACTCCCTCCTTTTTAAGACCTTGTTTTTTCAGATTTTTGGAGGTAATAAAAGAGAGGTTCCACTGTACTATATGGACACCAAAACACCTACCTGAGGAGTCGGACACCCAAGGACAACACTGGGACCCATCTCCGCACATCGCAACAGGTCAAAGAAAAACAGGTATGGCTTGT
>NW_027125805.1:0-7424 GCF_037325665.1 Littorina saxatilis
TACGTGTAGATATTGCGTATTGCATTCCATTTGTCAAATAATTATTAGGATACTTTTTCATGTTTTTTTCACCAGTTTCAGCTAAATAATCATTATTTAGAAGCTCATGTGCTAAATAAGTAATTGTTTATAAACAATGTAAAACAATTCTAAATAATTTTTTGTTTACGTAAACCATTCATTATTTACCTAAACAATTCATTGTTTACGTAAATAATTCATTGTTTACGTAAATAATGATTTATTTAGCAACATTGCTGATTGTTTACAAACAATGTAAAATACGTCTAAATAATATATTGTTTTACGTAAACAATATATTATTTAGACTTATATTACATTGTTTATAAACAATCAGCAATGTTGCTAAATAAATCATTATTTACGTAAACAATGAATTATTTACGTAAACAATGAATTGTTTAGCCAACACATTTTTCATTATTTAGGGGTTTCTAGGATTCGCTTCTGAACTAAGTTTTATGTCTTTCAGTGATTACTATAATTGAATACAAGGTCTCTCCACACACTCTTATCTTAAAATAGCTGTTGTTTGGATATTATTTTGTTTATTTTACAAGCCGAAATTGCTGTACAAAAATAACTGATCTCAAACACAGTCAAAGGTCAAGGTCAATTAAGGTTTTTCCCTGCCGGGAGTGTTTAGTGTTTGCATTTTCTTGCTTGAAGTTGTTGAAACACAGTTTTTCCCCTTATGTTCTCTGTTCTGTTTATGTCCCAACAACATGCCTGTCTTTCCATTTCTCTTCCTTTAATCGTTTCATTTCAAAGAGAAAAGTAAAAACATATTCGAAACTACGGAGAATTTTCGCGTCACGAAGTAATTTTAAATGGCCGAGGGAGCAGGAAGGAACGATAATATTGAAACCAGAGACATTTTGGAAGTTTTTTCACGCGCGGCTGCTGATGCCATATGCGGCATTCTGTCTGGCGGACCTGGTCCTGCTGCGGTTGCTGTATCAGAAACTTTTGATACTGGCAGTGGCAACACGGCTGTTCCCGCTAGATCTCTTCAACCTGAAGATGATGAACAGGTAGGTTTGAGTCTTGACTCGTGGTCAAGAGTTTCGATCGCAGTGAAATATCAAAACTTTTTTTCAACAACTTCAAGGGAGAGAATGCAAACACTAAACACTCCCGGTCATGACCTTGACCTTTTGTTTGTTTTCGCATTCAGTTCTTTTCGTACGGCAATTTCAGCTTGTAAAATAAACAAATTTACGAAAATTTTCTGATAAATAATGTTTGGAGATACTTTGTATTGAATTATAGTATATACACAAAGAAAAAAAATGAAGCTTAGAAGTCAATTCTTGATTCCCCTAAATATTAAAAACTGCTTTTTTCATTATTTAGCGAATCTGCTAAATAATGCATTATATAGGTAAACAATGATTTATTTAGCAACTGCTCACTTTATCCACCCAAAAAATATTATTTTGTGAAATAAGTGATTATTTGTGTAAACAATACATTATTTACGTAAACAATGAATTATTTAGGTAAACAATGAATGGTTTACGTAAACAAAAAAATATTTATAATTTTTTTACATTGTTTATAAAAAATTACTTATTTAGCACATGAGCGTCTAAATAATGATTATTTGGCTAAAACTGGTGAGAAAAAAAACATGAAAAAGTATCCAAATAATTATTTGACAAACGGAATGCCATAATTGCGTCACCCGTGATTCACTTTTTTTTTCTCTCATGTTCCAAATCTTACGTTGTTTTGCTCCAACCAAGACTGCAGATCTTGGCAAACACGTGACGTAAAAACTAGATTTGATGACGTTACCCTTACACGTTCCCATACACGTGCTGAAAAGTGCCACATCTAGATCTTGCTATTATGTAGCCTGGCAACACTGAACCAGGCCCGAGAACTGATGTGTACGTGAGTTACCAGTCGCGTGTTTCTTTCAGGCGAGATATTCTTTCGGCAAGCCGCTCGCGAAGCTAGGAGGCGAGATTGTCTATGAAACGGTTTAATGGCTAGCTACGCAAGAATTAAACACCATTGGTTGATTCCGAAAAGGTCGTCTGCACTGGTCGGTAAAAAAACATGGACAGCCAATCGGATGGGCAGCTGCGTGGCCGCCATGTTTTCTCGCCAAGCGAGCAAGCCCAAAGCTACCTAGCGTCGGCTAGCGTCACTCGCGGCGAGATGTTCCCAAGAAACGGTACTTCCTCGCCCCACTCGCCAATCTCGCCTGTAAGAAACAGGGGACTGTACTTGTTCCTTCCACTGACTCGAAGCTGAACAATATTTTTTAAAGAAACGAAATTACGTGATAAAATCTTATTTATTTGTACCACTTTTGAATGTCTTTTCAAAGTATATAATGGAAGATGATTCCAAATAAAGGGCTCATCATCCCAACACCAGCAGGGTTGTTTCCCCAGTACCGTTGAGGATAAAGGATAGAGGGTGGTACTTGAACACTGAGTAAAGCTAATCTGAATCGATCCATCCTGGGAGCGACGGTACATTGAGAAGACGTGTTAAGACAAGAGAGAAGAAATTGGCGAAGACCAGACAAACCCGGGGTTTAGTGACCCAGACATTCACAGGCCTCTGGAGAACTGGGGTCAAGAGGTCGGTGCTACCGCTTGGATCTGGTTTATCTTTACCAATACCTGCCTTTCTGCCTGCCTCTGTGTTTGTCTGTCTGTCAGTCTGTCTCATTCTGTCTCTTTGTCTGTCTCTTTGTCTGTCTCTGTCTCTCTCTCTCTCTCTCTCTCTCTCTTGTCTCTTTGTCTGTCTCTGTCTCTGTCTCTCTCTCTCTCTCTCTCTCTCTCTCTCTCTCTCTCTCTCTCTCTCTCTTATATACCCCCACACATAGATAATCACACACACACGCACATACATTATCACACACACACACACCACCACACACAAACACACACACACCACACACAAACACACACACACACACACACACCACACACACAACCACACACACACACACCCCACACACACATACACACACCCCACACACACCACACACAACCATACACACACAACCACACATTCACACACACCACACACGCAACCACACACACGCACACCTTGACCGAGCTTTTTGTTGTATGCGCGAGGACATTAACAGGTTCCAAAGGCGAGTGGGAAAGACAGTGCATGAGGTCTCCGCAAAGATTGATGGTGTTCGGCGATCCACGGCATTACTCTGGCCCTTAAACTTGCATGTACGTGCACAGTCCTTCCTGCTTAACAGGTCGCCTTTACCATCTCAGATCTAGCGGGTCTTTTACATGGAACAAAATCACCCCTCCGCCCTGTCATATTCAGAAAGCCAACAGCATGGCTGCTTCTTGTGCAGAGCGAGGACATTTGGAAGAATTCATTCCACAGTTTGCCATTTGTGCCCGTTTAGAAATTATTTCTTCAAATAATAATTGCTCTGCTCAGCGAGCACTCACACGCTATCGACTTTTTGGTCAGCGTCCAAGTCGAGGGGTTGGTTCTTATCGCATGTAAAAGCATGGCCGGATCTGAGATGGTATGTCCAATTGTTGACACGGGGGGGACTGTTCCTTTAAGGGTGAGTGGTAACATTTCTGTGAAATTGGTACAAGGAGGGTTGGGGTAGTGGAGAGCAGGCAGGGGGTGGCGTAAACCTTTTTTTCTTGTTCCTAAGGGGGGGGGAGGGGGGGGGGACTCGTTTGTTTCTTGCCATTCTCATCAGCACCAAAAATGCATCTGCCCCGCGTGTTATTGATAGCATCTGCTGGAGACACCTTCCCCGCATAGAATCGAATGAGTTTTTGTTATATTTGCATATTTTTCTGCAGTTACTATCTTTCTCTTGTCACACACATCCCTACGTAGTCCTGTTCCTTTACTGAAGTCAATATATCGCCGAGAGTCTGCCAGCTTCTGAAAAACGCTCATGCCAACTTTAACAATAGCGAACACAAGATGAGCTTCGCTGTTGGTGAACGGTGGAGAAAGGAAACCGGAAACGGAAACAACAAATGTGCACAGAGAACAAACCTTTTTTTTTCTTTTCGTTTTTTCTTCATTATTTTAATTTGTCTTGGGCGGAACGGGGGATGAAGAAGTTCAGTATCAGGTAACACTGCCTGTTCTCAACCCATATCACGCGTAACAGTATTACGGAGCTCATTGTTTAGTATTGAGACTACATAAGAATGGGGAACCAGTGGTTGAATCTGACTTAGACATTTGCGTTGCTCTTCTATTCTTTGGGTTAATACCCGGGAAATAGTATTTCACATACAGTTAAGCATCTCATTTAAATGCATGGAATATAAAATATATAAAAACAACAGCAACAACAACAACAACAACAACAACAACAACAACAACAACAACAACACGAGGGAATCCGAGGCTCTGAACACAAGCTCAAATGATCTATTCAGAGTTGCTCTGTCCTTTCCCCAATCATCATCCTTTTTGTCATCCTTAAGTCCTACCTTCTAATTGAACTCTGTTTTTAGAATCACATCTTGCAGTGTACTGACTGACTGACTATTAGGGTTTAACGTCCTCTTAGACCAACTGGTCTATATTGGGACAGGTATTGGTAATACGCGGAAGATATGGTGTGATACTTTGATTCGAACAAGCCCGCTGTGGCTGTCTTCTTCTGTGGGTTTGTCTCGTCAAAGTATCGAAATACGATCATGATAATCAGAGACGAGAGATGATGCATGCGTGTCTTCGTGTTTTCCAAGCCCTGAGACTTTTGCTGTGAACGTGGGATCTTTTTCGTGCGCATGTGTGCACACGGGGGTGTTCGGACACCAAAGAGAGTCTGCACAAAGTTGACTCCGAGAAATAAATCTCTCGCCGAACGTGGGGATCGAACCCACGCTGATAGCGACCAACTGGCTACACAGCCAGCGCGCTACCAACTGAGCTACGTCCCCGTCCAGTGTACAGAGAGAAAGAGAGAGGGAGAGAGAGACAGACAGACAGACAGACAGACAGACAGACAGAGTGTTTACGCCGTTAGCATTGTGATTGTCTCTCTTAAACCCGTTCACGTCGACTCAAGGTTTTAGAACCAAGATGTCAAAAGGTGGGTCGCGAATGCTGCTGTGAATAGCTATACGCGTATCGACCTTCTTCAACTCCTCGATGAAACTCCGTATTGACAGGAAACACTGCTGCCAAAATGCGCATCGCCTTCGATTCGAAACGTACTCAGTTTTGAACATTCTGCCTGGGATCATTTGAGAATTACAGTAGCGCTGCTTTGGTCTGAAACTAAACTAGGCTGTTTTGTTTTAAGACTGACATTTGCTCTGTTTTGTTTTGTTTTGAGATTGACATTGGCTCTTCTTTGTTTTTAAACTTGCATTAGCTCTGGGTTTTTTTAAACTGAAATTAGCTCTGGTCTATTTTGAGACTGACATTGGCTCTGGTCTGTTTTGAGACTGACATTGGCTCTGGTCTGTTTTGAGACTGACATTAGCTCTGGTCTGGTTTGAGACTGACATTTGCTCTGGTCTGTTTTCAGACTGACATTGGCTCTGTTTTGTTTTTGAACTGACATTAGCTCTGGTCTATTTTCGGACTGACATTAGCTCTGGTCTGGTTTGAGACTGACATTAGCTCTGGTTGGTTTTCAGACTGACATTAGCTCTGGTCTGTTTTCAGACTGACATTGGCTCTGGTTGGTTTTTAAACTGACATTAGCTCTGGTTAGTTTTCAGACTGACATTAGCTCTGGTCTGTTTTCAGACTGACATTAGCTCTGGTCTGTTTTCAGACTGACATTAGCTCTGGTCTGTTTTGAGACTGACATTAGCTCTGGTCTGTTTTGAGACTGACATTAGCTCTGGTTTGTTTTGAGACTGACATTAGCTCTGGTCTGTTTTGAGACTGACATTAGCTCTGTTTTGTTTTTAAACTGACATTAGCTCTGGTTGGTTTTCAGACATACATTAGCTCTGGTTTGTTTTTAAACTGACATTAGCTCTGTTTTGTTTTGAGACTGACATAAGCTGTTTTGTTTTGAGACTGACATTAGCTCTGTTTTGCTTTGAGACTGACATTAGCTCTGGTTGGTTTTGAGACTGACATTAGCTCTGGTTTGTTTTGAGACTGACATTAGCTCTGGTTTGTTTCGAGACTGACATTAGCTCTGGTTTGTTTTGATACTGGCATTAGCCCGGGTATGTTTTTATACTGGCATTAGCCCGGGTATGTTTTTATACTGGCATTAGCCCGGGTATGTTTTGAGACTGATGTTATCGCTGGTTAATTTTGAGACTGACCTTACGTATCGGGTGTGTTTTAGACTGAATAAAGCACTGGTTTGTTTCAAGACTGATATTAGCATGGCTTGAGCTCAGCACATCTGATAAATGTTCAGAAACTGGAGTCAGGTTGTATTCGTAAGAACGGCAAATTCAGCAATGTTTGCATGAGTCTTCGTTTCTTTGACAAATGCCTATTAGCCGATATTAGCAATACTTTTGTCAAACTGAGGTATTTAATTACGCGCAGTGCTATCAATGCGAAACCAAAGGAAGACAGATGAGAGAGAGAGAGAGAGAGAGAGAGAGAGAGAGAGAGAGAGAGAGAGAGAGAGAGAGAGAGAGACAATGACAATGACAATGACAATTCTTTATTTAACGAGGGTAGTAGATTAAGCAGTGGTCTGCTTTTTTACATCCAGCCCTCGCCCTAAAGAGGGACTAACTACAAAAATGAAATAAAAATACAAGATAAAAAATAGAAAATAGAAAAACTAAAATTCTACATTTTAACAGAAAACTAAAGTGAAAACACAGAGAGAGAGAGAGAGAGAGAGAGAGAGAGAGAGACACACAGAGAGAGAAAGAGAGAGACAGAGACAGAGTGAGAGACAGAGAGAGACAGAGATAGAGACAGAGACAGAGAGACAGGGAAAGTCAAAAATAAAAAGAAGGAGAGTGGGGATAGAGAAAGAGGGGGAAGAGAGTTTCTGGTCGGCGCGGAGCTGTAGACATTTCCTTGATACATTCTATGCGCGGTCAGCACGATGCTCAAACAAGGGGAAGCAATGAGCAGTACACGCTTGCATGCTGCATTACATGCTTTGAACCTAGTCATCAAACTCTATCCATCGATGAAATCATTTTTGCACCGCCAAATTAAATCACATGCTGCAGCGTACAAAATACAGGAGAGATGCAAGCTCAAAATTACCCCCCCGCTGTGTTCCATACATAAATCCGCCGAACAAATGTACAGAGAGACGCTATAAAGGCACCAAGGAGGAGAGTCCAATACAAACTGTCGCGATAAATTACATGGCGCACGCGCTCTGATCAAATAGGGACTAGAGTTGACAGAGCCAAGTACAAATCACCTGATCAAATCACTTGCATTGGACGTGGTGATCAAATATGCAGATGGGA
>NW_027125806.1:0-3000 GCF_037325665.1 Littorina saxatilis
ATTTTTTTTTACAATTTTCCGATTTTTAATGACCAAAGTCATTAATTAATTTTTAAGCCACCAAGCTGAAATGCAATACCGAAGTCCGAGCTTTGTCGAAGATTACTTGACCAAAATTTCAACCAATTTAGTTGAAAAATGAGGGCGTGACAGTGCCGCCTCAACTTTCACGAAAAGCCGGATATGACGTCATCAAAGACATTTATCAAAAAAATGAAAGAAACGTCTGGGGATTTCATACCCAGAAACTCTCATGTCAAATTTCATAAAGATCGGTCCAGTAGTTTAGTCTGAATCGCTCTACACACACACACAGACAGACACACACACACACACACACACACACACACACACACACACACACATACACAGACACACAGACACCACGACCCTCGTCTCGATTCCCCCCTCTATGTTAAAACGTTTAGTCAAAACTTGACTAAATGTAAAAAGGAGAAACAAAAACCATTTTGGACGAAGTATGACAAGTTGAAAGCAGTCTTGAGAGTCAGTCTTCCTTTCTTTCAAACTGTTTTTGGCCAGTCTGATCGCGAACCACGGCGATTACAAAATGGAATGATAACCTCCCGAGGCCCTCCTTCCTGTCCAAAAAAGAAAAGCAAAGAAAAACAAAGCAGTTCACTTGGGAAATGCAGCCAATGAACGCAGAACGGAAGAAGGTGGAGGTAGATATACTTTTCGCGGTACAATCAAAGCCACAGCTTTTTCTTTGAGGAGCTGTTGCTATTGCAATACTTCTCGTGTGTGTGTTTTTAGCTATGTCAGCTTGACTTAACCAATTTTGGACTGAGTGTACTGTACTGTAGACGGTTGCTTTAGTCAGCGAACCAACAGATGTGTCCCCTCACTGACCCCGAAAGTGTCTGTGTGTTTTCTGCAGTGTGCAAGCAGCTTAAGAGAGTAAATGTCACGTGTGCCCCCACCTTAACGCCTTTGCTTGCATGTTGAGCACACCTTGTTTCAACAACCTGTACCGTTAACCCGTTTCTAATTTGTTTTGCCGAACAACCCATCCCCCCCCCCCCCCACCCCTACCACCCCTCCTTTCTCTGACTGTCTCTGACTCTCCCTCCCTGTCTGTCTGTCTCTCTGTCTGTCTGCTTGTCCGTATGTATGTATGTATGTATGTATGTATGTATGTATGTATGTATGTATGTATGTATGTATGTATGTATGTATGTATGTATGTATGTATGTATGTATGTATGTATGTATGTATGTATGTATGTATGTATGTATGTATGTATGTATGTATGTATGTATGTATGTGTGTATGTATGTATGTATGTATAGTATGTATGTATGTATCTCCCCCCCCTCTCTCTCTCTCTCTCTCTCTCTCTCTCTCTCTCTCTCTCTCTCTCTCTCTCTCTGTGATACGCTTTTTCTTGTATGTTCTAATTCTGTCAGTCTTACATTCTGCTTCTACTATCTATTCGTTACACCTCTCTCTGAAACTATCTTCGTTCCAAGCTTCAGTATGGGACTTTTTCTTTTGTCTCCGCGCTTTTTATTCTCACTTAAAACAGAACAATATTTACACGCTCTGCCTCAAGTGAGCTCAAGCGAAAGTCTTTCATAACGTTATCAAATAAGCGACTGCTTCAAATAATTATATGATTTTAAAAACACTTTTTGCGGTTGAGTAAGTTTTTGTGTGCCCACCATGGTTGAGCGCTGAATGGTGAAGCTTCTCTGACCTAATACTAGCCTTGATTATATATTGACTTCCTGCTTGTGTGTGTGTGTGTGTGTGTGTGTGTGTGTGTGTGTGTGTGTGTGTGTGTGTGTGTGTGTGTGTGTGTGTGTGTGTGTGTGTGTGTGTGTGTGTGTTCGCGATTGTTTGTGCGCGTATGTAAACGTGGATTAAAACACACACACCCTTGTCAGGAAAAAGCTAAGCCTGCAACCATATTTCACTTTTGGTTATGTACCTCCACCCCCCTCTTCCTCCCCCCCTCTCTCTCTCTCCCTCCTCCTATCTCTCTCTTTTTCTCTCTCCCCTCCAGACCCCTCTCTCACTCTCATTGTTTCTCTGTCCTCCATACGACCCCTCAAAATAACTATACATACTGCCCATCATGGATTGCGCGTGATGTCATAGATTCACTTCTCTATGGCCGATCGATGATATTTAAGGCTAGAGGCTGCTATTACTGAAAGCGGGTTTGAAAGATACCATCCTTACTATACCATAGAAACAAACTGATCAAGCTTTTACATAAGATGTGTCTGTACATCCTTGTTCCTGTACGCATGTACTGAAACATGACAGCCTGTTTGCTTGCAGTGTAGAGTTAGACTTTTCTGTTGAATTCTTTCGTAAATTGAAATATATCTGACAGACAGTTAAGCCTGATATTAATTTAGCAAAGTCGAACTCGCGAAGTCTACTCCACGAAGCTCGCAGCATGAAGCGTAGGCACTGGAATTCAGTAAAAAGATTTCGCGAAGTTTTCACGAAATGAACCGGCTTCGGGCTCAAGTAAGGATAGCCTTTACAAACATAAATCCCACACAAAAAATCCCACTCTGCACTAAAAGCAGTCATTCTGTCGTTTGTCCCACATGTGTATTTGTGACCCTCCACCACGGAATGAGTCGCATGTCACCTTTGCATGATTTTCATATTTTTACATTTTCCTAAAGAGTTGTGAATGCTCTATCCAGTGGTGAAAACCGTTTTAGAAAAGAGCGAAAACTTTTCGAGATATAAGCCTGTGACTAAGGTGACCCTCACACTGTTACCAGACACCCCCCGGACTTATATTAAGCCTGGCGCAGAACCGCGCGAGGTGACATGCGACTCATTTCGTGGTGGAGGGTCACATTTACTTAATTGGTGGATGAACGCGGTTATCCGATTTAAAACCCTCGACAGATATGTGATCGTGTCAATGAGCTCTTTAATACGTGAAAAGGAAGTAACTTAATGAGTCGAGCAGATGGCGTAAGACAACTCTGGACTGTATCTATCCA
>NW_027125807.1:0-1877 GCF_037325665.1 Littorina saxatilis
ACCAACCAACCAACCAACCAACCAACCATACAACTACTAAAACCATCAATTTCTCAGAGTCAAACTCAGAGTGAATCTGCCCACTTCCACAAAGACTCACGTTGTCGACAAGGTTGAGGACGCTGGAGACGAGAACGTTGACGTCGAGCAGGGGAAGGTCCTGGACGATCATCTGAACGGCCTGACCGATCTCACCCAGTCCAACAGAGTTCACCAGCTGTGCCGCTGCTGAGGCCACAGCTCCTACACGACAAAAAAACATGTTTAAAAAAAAAAGGTGAAAAACTGAAGACATCGGTACTCACCAACACGGACAGCATACACACAGACACAGTCACATTTTTGCTTATGGAGGCTTCTTCGGGACAACAGATACAAAGGATAACAAGTCGCGAAAGGCGAAAATACAATATTTAGTCAAGTAGCTGTCGAACTCACAGAATGAAACTGAACGCAATGCAACGCAGCAAGACCGTATACTCGTGGTCCACCGCTCACGGCATAGGCAGTGAAATTGACAAGAAGAGCGGGGTAGTGGTTACGCTATGCTGCATAGCACGCTTTTCTGTACCTCTCTTCGTTTTAACTTTCTGAGCGTGTTTTTAATCCAAACATATCATATCTATATATTTTTGGAATCAGGAACCGACAAGGAATAAGATGAAAGTGTTTTTAAATTGATTTCGAAAAAAAAAATTTGATAATAATTTTTATATATTTAATTTTCAGAGCTTGTTTTTAATCCGAATATAACATATTTATATGTTTTTCGAATCAGCAAATGATGGAGAATAAGATAAACGTAAATTTGGATCGTTTTATAATTTTTTATTTTTTTTTTACAATTTTCAGATTTTTAATGACCAAAGTCATTAATTAATTTTTAAGCCACCAAGCTGAAATGCAATACCGAACCCCGGGCTTTGTCGAAGAGTACTTGACCAAAATTTCAACCAATTTGGTTGAAAAATGAGGGCGTGACAGTGCCGCCTCAACTTTCACGAAAAGCCGGATATGACGTCATCAAAGACATTTATCAAAAAAATGAAAAAAACGTTCCGAGATTTCATACCCAGGAACTCTCATGTCAAATTTCATAAAGATCGGTCCTGTAGTTTAGTCTGAATCGCTCTACACACACACACACACACACACACGCACGCACACACACACATACGCACATACACCACGACCCTCGTTTCGATTCCCCCTCGATGTTAAAATATTTAGTCAAAACTTGACTAAATATAAAAAGTGATTCGTCAGAACATAGCTAAGAAATCGGTTATTCAATCCAACGAAAAGATAGAAGAGAGAATGTTGTTTACAGCCTCACGTGTCTCTCACAACTACCCCATCCCTCCCCAGAATGGATGATTTGAAGCTTCCAATGTCAGATAAAGACATTGATGATCCAAAGGTCGGATGAAGACATTGATGCTTCCAAGGTCAGATAAAGTCATTGTTGCTTCAAAGGTCAGATAAAGTCATTGATGCTTTCAAGGTCATATACAGTCAAGGGGAACATGACTGGGTCATCTTACCCAGGCAGCACCACACACATCAACTTGGATCAATAGTGACAGGATCTTGCACTGTACTGGATGTATCGGAATCCCCGAAGAGGCCACATTTTTTTCTTGTCATTTATTTTATACAATGTATATACTTTTTTTTTTTTTTTTTTTTTTCTAACATTTTATTTCCTTTATATACACATAAACATAGCATAGCATACATCATACACCGAGTTTGTCAACAAAGCGCATACACACGTACATACCTAGACAAGACGCAGACATAGACAGTAGGGTGGGATGTTGAAGAGACAGGGGATATGGAAGGGGGGGGGGGAACGAGGTTGTGAGGGGGGAGGG
>NW_027125808.1:0-18646 GCF_037325665.1 Littorina saxatilis
TGTGTGTAGGTGTGTGTGTGTGTACCCAAATGCATGCCTTTGGTTCTCATCGGAATATATTTGTCATTCAACAAGCTTGTATTCGTAACTGTCCGGCTGTAGACGGGCTGAACCAGGTCAGGATAATAGACCTGTACATGGGGCGAACAACAGTGTGGAGGTACACAGCATTTGGTGCAAGTCTTACTGTACGAATGGTGTTCTGGTGTCCACTACTATGGTAAATAGCAAGACTAGCTATTTGATATATTGCAGATGGACCAGACCGCGTCACAATATCAGACGGGGTTCCTCTGACTGGAGCTCAAGACCTGTACGAAGGGCAAACAGCAGTGTGGAGGTGCACAGCATACTCCGCCAGCATATCTGTAGGCCTAACGTGGACAGGTGTTCAGTGTGACGATGGACAGAGAGGACGGGACTGTAGCTTCACTGCGGGCAGACAGGACGACGGGAAGACAGTCACGTGTACAGGCACAAATGTTCGTTTCCCTGATGTTTTACACGCAAGCACTTCCGTCCAGCTTAATGTCAAATGTGAGTTTTCCTGACAGTACGGAGTACAGAGTTCGTGGCTAAACCAGTGGCATCTTATTAGTGTTGAATAGAAGGCAGCTGTGCTTTGTCACACAGTTTGTTGCAACCCCCTCCCTTCCCCAGCACACGCCCACATACACAAACACACACACATACACACACACATACACACAAACACACATGCACACGGCCAAACATGTACACACACACACACCCTCACACACATACACACAATCACACACACACACACGCACACACACACACGCACACACACACACACACACACACACACACACACACACACACACACACACACACATACACACCAAAGTGGGTATTATATATGATTTGAACCGTCAACATTAAATTAGAAACATGTGGTATGCTCTACACAACATTGACTTTCATTTTAAATTGGATTTACAGCAGGTGGGGATATTATCACGTTGGTGCTGTTCTTTGTGGTAGTTTGGAAGCATTCGTTGTTGTAAAACATGCACGGAACTGTCATTTTCAATGAACGAAAGCTTCGTATGTCTGGTAATGTATTGCAGCCACAGGAGTAAATGTTAGTCGGTCTACATCAACACCACCACAACAAACACCCGGTCCTACATCAACGCCACCACAACAAACACCCGGTCCTACATCAACGCCACCACAACAAACACCCGGTCCTACATCAACGCCACCACAACAAACACCCGGTCCTACATCAACGCCACCACAACAAACAGCCGGTCCTGATCATAGACAAGACGGCAAGTAGTCTGACTGATATCGTGCTTTTGTTTTGTTTATTCACATTTACACGAACATTATGTGTTCGTTTATGTGTTCGTTTGTTTGATTGTGTGTTTGCTTGTTGTTTAACATTTAAAATATACAAAGGTTACAGAGTAGGGATTGCGAATCAAAATGAATACAAATTAAAAAAAGGCTTTCTGTTAAGTCTGATATCTGTGTCACAATTTTCGTTTGTACACATCACGGTTTCAAGCTGAACCTCTTGTGGAAGAAATGATTAGGTATTGACTTCATGTCATTTTGTACTGTAACGGGGAAAAAAACCCACCAGTAAACGCTCTAAATTGAAGTGTTAAACTTTTTGTTTGTTTGTTTGTTTGTTTGTTTATTTGTTGCTTAACGTCCAGCCGACTACGCAGAGCCATATCAGGACGAGGAAGGGGGGGATGAAGGGGGCCACTTGTCAAGCGATTCCTGTTTACAAATGCACTAACCCATTACTTGTGTCCCAGCAGGCTTTAGTAAAACTAAATTAATACCTACTGGAAGATTACCAGTTTCCAGTATGTTAAAATAGGCTTAACCTATCTACTGCTGGACTTACATCAGAACACTAACAGATTAAACTATACATGAATCGCGAGACAAGCGGCAAGAGAAGAGATTTTTGGAAAAAATACAGGTGAATGAGCAAGAAAGCAGAAAAAAGAAAAGAATTCATGAAGAAAAAGAGAGCATGACAGGAAAGAGGAACCAAAAATCTACCTAACAGCAAACTAGAAAGCTCCTGCGGTTCCAAAAACAGGAGGGGCCTTTAATTTCATAACCGCAGTGCCCCACTGCGGGAGTGTTGAACTTTTGAAAGCATTTGTTGTAACCCGTTTTGAACAAAGTATGCCATAATTCTACCAGCAAAAGTAGTAATAAACTGGTTAAAACTGGTCCACACTGGTTACAGAAAGTGTGCTTAAAAAGTGGATCGCTTAAATAAAGACTGAAGAGGATATGTGAACCTCCACCACGGAATGGGTCGCATGTCACCTTTGCATGTTTTTCATATTTTTATATTTTCCTAAATATCTGTTTATGCTCTATCAAGTGGTGAAAACCGTTTTAGAAAAGAGCAAAAACTGTTTGAGTTATAAGGTGACCCTCACACTGTTACCAGACACTCCCCGGACTTATTTTAAGCCTTAGCGCAGAACCGCGCGAGGTGACATGCGACTCATTTCGTGGTGGAGGGTCACATATTGGATACACTATGAACAATATATATTAAATGAGATAAATGCGTTATTCTCTACGAACTGTGTAGTTTCAACTGAATTTACGGCGAGTGAATGTCTGTTGGACAGATGGGGATAAAATCAACGTCGGTGCTGTTGTTGGTGGTGGTGTCGGTGCAGTCGTTGTTGTCCTCGCCGTGGTTGTCGTTGTCGTTCTTCTCAGGAGAAACAATGGTAAAACCAAAATAGTACGAGTCTTTTGTAAATCATTCTTGTCATATAAAGATGTAACCCTCGTACTCATCATCATCATCATCATCATCATCATCGTCTTTGGCGATCTTTTCAAAACTGTTGGTAATACATGCATATCAATGGTACACAAGTATGTACATCGACGGATAACTAATATTATCGCATTCTTCCTGATCACATGACAAAAACAGCAGTTGTCCTTGGTCAACTAGGAACTTTATATCAATTGATATCGCGCAGGAAGTTCCTGGTGAATTTGATATCGCGCAGAAAATAGTTTTCCAATTGTAATTTTGAAGAAAACAAAATATCACCTGAAGGAAACTAATCTCTCCCAATTTTTAAAATCCCAAATTCATGAAAAGAAAGTAATTGCATCAGAATGATTTAGCGGTGCAATGACTAAAAACAAACTTTGCCAACCAAACTTTAACAGAGAAGTAGTAGAATTGAATGTTTTAATCTTACCGAGTGAGGCAAGTAGAACAGCTTATATTTAGTTACAACAAAATTGACCTTGCATGGAAGCACCATGCAGTACTCACACAACTGCGAGTTCTCTTGCAGTGTGTACGTATCATCGCGCATCACTCACCGGAAACGAGCAGCCAATTTAAACGTTTCGCGTAAGCATGAATCACTAGAGACATCCAGATTTGCCTTCGTCAAAAGTTCGTGAGTTCAGATCTTCGCGAGTTTGTTGAAGTGGTGACGTCACATCCCGTCACGGTCACCACTTTCAAAGTTCTTCGTGCGCGTTCGTCTGTTTTTCGAAACAGGGATGACGAGTAGTGTTATATATGACGAGTGTTTTTTATCGGAATATTCCAGACATCTGAATATGCTGGGTACACAAGCAACACTGAAAAAACAATTCTGAAAAGCGAACCACACGCGGCACTGGCACACGGTATGATATGTCGCCCGTCGACTCAAGTTCTGTGTGGGTATCCGTGTCCATGCACTAGGCCTCCAAAATGAACAGTTTACAGATGCACAGTCCACAGAAGCGTCGTAAAGATATTAAACTTTAACACTGCGCACATAAAACCTATTTTTAACATTATGAAAAGGACTAAAAGTACTCACGAAGATTGCTGATTGAGGTTCGTCAAACACGCCTTTTTCACCACGCAGATCCCGGTCTTCGGCAAGCAGTGGTGGGCGCGAAAAACCAAGCGCATGCGCATTGAGGCACAAAGTTAAAAATAGAGAGGAAATCCCCACCACCGACGAATGTTCGTCTGACGAAGGTTGAATCTGGATGTCCCTACTACTGTCCCACCCTGTCGCAGCCACACAACATCCACAACAAATCCTCAACAGCTTCCACTCAGTCAAACTTCTCAGTTTCGGAGTCCGCCATCTTGGAATTGTATGTCGTCTGTTATCAGCGCTTCGACAAAATGCAGTCCGTCGATGCCGAAAAAGAACTGGAAGCTGTCTTCGACACAGAAAAAGAGCAACAGAAGGTTTCACTGATATAGCCCGGCGCAATTCAGCTCCTACCATCGTTCTGAACTTCCAAATCAAAGTCTAAAGTCTGGAAGTAACCGTGACATCAGAGACTCTGTTGACATTTTGACTGAAGGCTGTTCCGTGTTCCACCCCTGAAACTTTTGTGTGATCTGTTTCCGCATTATATATTTTGGCTTTTTGGCTTTTAAATGCCTTATTTTTGTCTGAGAAAACGAAACAGTAATTGAAAAATAAAAGTTACTGCAGCGAAGTTGCGAAAGCAGGAAAAGACAATCCAACATTTCCATCATGACAGTAGCCTCCCATACTTTTCACCGAATTCTCAGACTTGGGGTTATAATGGGTTCTACTGTTCCGAAATCGAATGCGATAAAATCGTTATCGTTAGATTTGACTGTAATATCCAAATGTATCAGTCCCAATGTCTCGAAAGGCTGAATCATATCAGATTTCGGCTCACGCCTCGATCTGATATCGTGATTTCAGCTTTCTCGACATTGGCACTTATAAATCTGGATATGACAGTCAAATCTAACGATAACTAATACTGTTAAGGCCGTCCTCCATGCAGCCCACAGTTGACTTGGATAAGTCTTTTTACCCACAATTCAGTGCCAAAGCTTCGTGCAGCGAGCTTTGTGAACTTCGCCCAAAGGGCGGGGATGTAGCTCAGTTGGTAGCGCGCTGGATTTGTATTCAGTTGGCCGCTGTCAGCGTGAGTTCGATCCCAGGTTTGGCGGAAATTTATTTCACAGAGTCAACTTTGTGTGCAGACTCTCTTCGGTGTCCGAACCTCCCCCCGTGTACACTACATTGGGTGTGCACGTTAAAGATCCCACGATTGACAAAAGGGTCTTTCCTGGCAAAATTGCTTAGGCACAGTTAATAATTGTCTACCTATACCCGTGTGACTTGGAATAATAGGCCGTGAAAGGTAAATATGCGCCGAAATGGCTGCAATCTACTGGCCGTATAAAATTTCATCTCACACGGCATCACTGCAGAGCGCCTAGAACTGTACCCACGGAATATGCGCGATATAAGACTCATTGATTGATTGATTGATTGAATACTAGGCGTTTCATTCGAATAATTGCATTGACATAACGCCAGTTTGTTTTTCGTTCTGTATACATTAAAACAATTATCACACTAGTTTGTCCAGCTTCCCAGAGTCAAACCCTGTAATGTTTGTGTGATATGTTTCAATGTCGCATCGCAGGAAGGAGCATTTACGCCAAGCCGGGACCCAGGTTACAAGAGTCTAACTACACAGACCTCGTTATTAATGATACTGTGGGAGAAACATACCAGGCGTCGTCGCATGAAAACAGTGAGTAGCCTCTTTGTTAAAAAGTATCCTTAGTTTTAGTGTTGTATGATCTCTGTCAAGCAGGGATGCAGGTACATTTTGTAGACTGCTTTCAGTCACGTGTCGTCCATTTGGTTATACTTTATATATCATAAGGATTTACATCAACTCTTTGGGCAGGACGGTAAGATTCCAGTCAGTAATATATCTCCTAAATAAACTTTACTTCTGTTTGGCATTACGCGTAAGACTTGTTCGATGGCCACAATGTACTACAAACCACTTGTTGTGTAGTTTTTTTTTCTTCAGAAAAGGGGCACCCTTTTTCAAGGCAAAAAGACGATTGGTTTCCTTTAAAAAAAACAAGGGCATGTGCTTTTTAACTGAATTTCACGGAATTTTGAATTAATGTCTGTTGTTGGAAGCTGCAACACACTTAATCTCCTGTAACTTCAGTTTCTCAAGTAACCGTCTTCTTCTGAGAACAAAACCCCCACATAACACAAACTGGTAGTTTCCAGTTAAAAAGCTTGACGACAGCAAAACCCAGATCCATGGTCTCCTGTAGTCAGAGTGAGTGAGTTTCTCGTGCTGAATCAGCCTGGGCAAGATGATAAAAGGATCAGATATGATACAGAAATGCAACAAACAATTAAACACAAATACGTTGGGAGTCTTTGTTTTTCTAATTTGCTCTTTTTTTATCCGCAGTTTTTGGTTTATCTTGCAAAACAATATGAGATGAAAACGGTAGAACAAAAAAGTGTAAGGCACTGTCTTTGTCTGTTTTCAGAGGCAGCAAATAATGACTACGAAAACTCTGGGGACAAACGAACACCAGGTGAAGATGTTCAGTATCAAAACACTGGGTCGGCTTCACAGACAGGTAATCATGGAAGGGAGAATTAGTTAAAAGTATTAGCATAGAGAATCGGATACATTGAGCACACAATAGGAAACAAAATGTAACAAGAAATTCCTCCGAGGTAGGAAAAACACCCCCGTCCTTAGCATTCTCACTGCCACCAACTGAGCAGGCACTGCTAACAAGTGTGGTTATTTCCCTTTGACCATTAATATGTCGCTCTATAAGTCCTTGTAGAATCTTAATCCACCAATAACTCCCTAACCGTGTGTTTGACTGGTCCCAATTTTTGTAAGGACCGTCTCAGGAATGTATAGAACCTGTTCACCAAGTTTGGTGACGATCGGTCCGTTCATTCTTGAGATCTATATGCGAACACAAACAAACAAACAAACAAACACATCGAGCGAAACCTATACACACCCCTATACCGGGGGTGTAAAAACAAACCGTGCGTGCACCAGTAGACGCAATGGTGACAGTTAATATACTTTGTATTTGTTTCATGCAGCAGAACTCAACCAATACGCAAACTCCAATGTGTACGCGGTCTCTAGGGATGCACCCGTGTATCAGAACACTGGAGCTGTCTCACATACATGTGCAGGTGAGAATTGAAAGGATGAGTAACAGATGAGGAGCGACAGGTTGGAAAATACAAACTAAAACGGGTTTTAAGGGCAAATACAGACGAATAGAAACTGATACAGACGGACACATACACAAAGGGGGTTCACGGAAATAGAAGCAGAGACAACACCAAAGAGAGAGAAAGAAATAGAGAGAGAGAGAGAGAGAGAGAGAGAGAGAGAGAGAGAGAGAGAGAGAGAGAGAGAGAGAGAGAGAGAGAGAGAGAGAGAGAGAGAGAAGTAGAAAACGCAATACAGAAGGAAAAGCTGACCGAAAGAACACATCGTTAATAAAAATTCTGTCCTTATTTAATTGCAGAAGGTGTCTATGAGGACACGTCTCAAATGTAAGCAGAGAAGATGACGTCACTGGCAGGGATCTCTTCCATCTTATGCAAAGCGATCTGTAAGAAACCTGCAGCAACCTTCTTTGCGTCAACTCAACGTGCAGAATCTCTTCCGTGTATGAATACCTCAGTGAGCACACCGACACACGATGAAGATACCAAGCTCACAGCGAAAATCTCAGAGCTTGAAAACACGAAGACACGCATGCATCATCTCTCGTATCTCATTATCGGGGGCTTTATATTTACATCAACAAAGGCTACACGTGCTTTCGGTTCAACACGAATAGACGATCATTCCAACGCTATCATCCAACCGAAGACATGAACTTCTTCTAACCTATGCTTGTCAACGCTAAAGATGATTATATAGCTATTCTGAAAGACACGTGGGGGAATTCGGGGGCTGTGATTGGATGGTCTCACACATCCCTATTACGATTATCAAAGCATAACGCTACGGAAGTTGGTATAATATTTTGCCGATATCCAAACGATATCGGCAATAACAAAGACGCATGGTTCCGGTTTCTTCCATGTGTATGAAGTACACGCATACCTCGCCAGTTTGGTTTCTGTGATTAGCCGTCAGACGATGCCATTTGCTTTGTGTGTGTGTTTTTTGTTGAAAGTGGAATGTTTAATGCGTGTGTGTGTGTGTGTGTGTGTGTGTGTGTGTGTGTGTGTGTGTGTGTGTGTGTGTGTGTGTGTGTGTGTGTGTGTGTGTGTGTGTGTGTGTACATGACATACATTACGTGTAAAATCCAGTTCTTTAACAGGCAACAAACCTTGCAAAGTTCAAGAAGCTGCAATCTGAAGCGACCTATCTCTGATTCTAGCAGACGATCTTTCCAATGTTTAACACAGAATCAGCAAACTCTCCTGTCACATAGAACGTCCGTGGAAAAGTGCAATGTTGAAATGAAGTTACCGGTCTGAAACATTTAGTCGTTTCTTCTGAGACTTCTTCTTCTCTTCTTCTTCTTCGTTCATGGGCTTAGACTTCCACGTACACTCGTGTTTTTACGTGACAATCCTTGTTCTCTTATCGCCAGAGGCTCGGTAATACCTGAAAATCGACCCAAGGGAAAATATGCACGCTATTCAGAACTCAGAGTGTGTAACCTATATTTATTCCTTTTTTTGCAAACGTGACCGACTTTAATATACAAATCATATCAAGCTTTTTTTTGTGTGTGTACATGTATATTTTGTTTAATGCTAATACCAAGCAGAATGATCCATGCACAGTTTAAACTCTCTATAATTTTGGGAAAGTGGAATGTTTAATGCGTGTGTGTGTGTGTGTGTGTGTGTGTGTGTGTGTGTGTGTGTGTGTGTGTGTGTGTGTGTGTGTGTGTGTGTGTGTGTGTACATTATATAATTTCAATTATATACGTCATTGTATTTTATTTCAATGTATTAACTTTCAGTATATAATTATTTACTTTTATCTTACTTTTGGGAGGTTAAGTCCTGCAGTTCCTAATCTGTGTTCTCGTCTGAAGACAAATTTAGCTTAAATAAATATACCATCTCAGTTGTAAAGAGTGATGTGTGAGTGTGCGTGTGTGTGTGTGTGCGTGTGTGTGTGTGTGTGTGTGTGTGTGTGTGTGTGTGTGTGTGTGTGTGTGTGTGTGTGTGTGTGTGTGTAGAACGATTTCGAGACCGGACCGATTGTCATGAAACTTCACATGAGAGTTCCTCGGTATGATATCCCCAGACGTTTTTTTTTTCGTGTTTCCGATATATACCGAGCAACAAATGAAACGCGAAAATATTCTGCGTTTTTTTATTTGAAAAATCTCAAATAATTTGAAAGTTTTATGCAGGCATGCTTAATGAAGCTGTTGTGTAATTATCTCAACACACGAGACAAGAAGGTTTCATGTGAAACACATGACGCGCGCTTGTAGCACGTGCAAGCGTAGCAGAAGAAAACTGGTGTGTGATATGTGTTCACTGATGCATTGGCAATCACAAGAGACTATGGCACGCTTGCTGTCAGTCTTACTTTTGAAACAGCCAGGACGTCAAGATTGACACCAGCAAAACACCAGAGAACAGCGGGTCGACTTATAGCTGGGGTAGACACAGAAGCGGTTGCAGCTGCTTAAAACATGCACATGACAACATTCTATCACCTTCAGCAATGTTTTGCTGGCAATGGAAGCACTGCAGTTACGCAACACAGTGGAATACCTCGCGGTACCTCAATACATCAACATCGCCAGATCATGTGACAACGTATTCGAGATCGATTCCATACAGCCACCGACACTACCGGAAGCATTATTGGGAATCACCAGAGTGTCATCAGTGGCCAGACAGCGCGATGAAGACTGACTGAGCGAGACGTCCAACACTGTTGTCCAGCTAGAGGACAAGTCCTTCTTTCAAGACATGGCGTGGAGTGCCAGCAATTGGCCTAGCATCACATAACTGAAACTGGTGGCAAAAACAAGACACTTGTTTTCACTGATATGATGACCCTTTGCTGCATTAATCATGTTAATGAGCTCATGAGAGTGTGGAGAAGAAGAGGTGAGTGTTGTGTCGATGGCTGCATCATGGAACACAATCCGCATGGTGGACTAAACGTGATGGTGTGGGGTGTAATTGGCCTCAACCACACTGTTGGACCTGTGCTTTACCACATTCTTTGCTCTGGTGGGGAAATGGTATCAACTAACGCATCCAGTTAACGAGACGCCGATATCAGACTGTCACCAACACCAGTGGGGGTCATACGCCATAATGACCTTCTGGCGAGGCTTGCGTTGTCCGGGACAACAAAAGACGATTCCATGCGAAAGTACAGTGTTATAGAAGAACATCTCACCTTTATTTCAATTCGTTTCAATGTCAGTTGTTTTATCCATGCAATTTTCAAATGCAACTTAAACTAATTTCTGAAGAGAATTCGCGTTTCTTTTGTTGCTCGGTATATATATTTCGTGACGTCATATTCGGCTTTTAGTGAAAGTTGAGGCCGCACTGTCACGCCCTTATTTTTCAACCAAATGGATTTACATTTTGGTCAAGCAATCTTCGACAAAGTCCGGACTATGGGATTGCATTTCAGCTTGGAAGATTAAACATTAGTTAATTAGTTTGCTCAGTAAAGTCGTCATCAAAATCTAATTTTTCGTTACAGATTAAAAATTAATCGCATTGTATTCTTCATTTTCTCCTAAATTCAAAAATATATAGCTATGTCATGTTTACTCTAAACATTTGGTCTGAATAGAAGAAAATAGATTCAATAAGTACTACGGTCGCATGCTTCGCGGAGACGAGCGTGACCCGCCTCGGTCTTTGGGTTAGCCGAGACAATCTGAAAGTAGTCTCGGCGATGCCTGTTTTTTGTTGGCATTGATCTTTATAGTTTGATAACGACTGACTAAATGTTTTTACATCGCTTCAAGCGACTTGTTATTTGATGTCATCGATTTGTTTCATAGATGCGTGTGGTCTTAGAGCTTGGCTGGAATGATTATTGCAATAATTGTAAAAACGAATTCCCAATCTTGGGCAATACACTATTCTGTAGTCTGTCGTTTGTATTTTGTATTGTGTATTGTGTATTCTGCATTCTGTATTCTGTATTCTGTATTGCATTTTGTTCCCGCTACAGAATGGATTCTGACGGACTTCAGGATCAAGGTTTACCAAGCAAACCCATCCATCAACCCCAATGCAACAGCCACGCTCTGCAAGTTCCACCCCGGGTCGGATGACACATTTTCCATCTTTTCTCTGGCCTGTGCCGACGGACCCGCAGAGGGTCGCTATGTCCGGATCACCAACGCCCCTGGGAAGTTCCTTCAGCTGTGTGAGGTGGAGGTGTACGCGACGGAGGTCTAATACAGTGGAACCCCCTTTTAGGACCCCAAATGTAAGACCTCCTTATGTTTTAAGACCCTCCTTTATCAAAATTAATGTTCTGTTCATAACCTCTATCGATGTACCTCCATTTTGATTTCAAGACTCCCTCCCTTTTCAGACAGGACTTATGTGCGCCTGCGTAGACGAGTACCCGCGACTTTCTGAGCTTGACGCGTATGATGGGAAATAAGTGTTGAAGCTGTCTTCCATTTGTGTTGGTTGTCTACATTTTTGAAATGACACATTTTGAACGTTAGTAATGTACCTATTTATTTAGTTATACAAAAATAATATGTGTTTATCGTTTCAGTTAAATATTTTCACAAACACAAAAAGCCTTCAATTTGTGTGAAATGCAAATTATTTCCCAACACATTTCCATCCGCCGTTTTGTAGATATCTTTACATGCCAACAGTAAATACTGTGCTATCAAAAAGGATTATTTTAACAGCCATGAACATTTTTTTTATATAGAGATATTCAGTGTACAATAACATTATCGTGTCATGTTTGTGTGTGCCATTTAGCCTACACACTTAGAAAACAAGTCGTGGATACGAAAGTCATATTGTGTGAAACACTAAGGTGTCTTTTCAAAGATGTGTATACAATCTTTGATTTCGAATAAAGCAGCAAGAAATCAAGTCATCATTTGTGCGTAATGTTTGTAATACCAGGATGTATACATTGTGATTGGTCATACAAATAAGTGTGTGTGTGTGTGTGTGTGTGTGTGTGTGTGTGTGTGTGTGTGTGTGTGTGTGTGTGTGTGTGTGTGTGTGTGTGTGTGTGTGTGTGTGTGTGTGTGTGTGTGTGTGTATGTGTGTGTGTGTGTATGTGAGCGTGTTTTCTGATTGATTTTTCTTGGACAACATATTGTCATTCACATTTATGTAGGCTTCTTTTCCAATATAAAAACAAACAATCTAACCAACCGAATATAAAAAACAAGTCGCGTAAGGCGAAAATACAATATTTAGTCAAGTAGCTGTCGAACTCACAGAATGAAACTGAACGCAATGCAACGCAGCAAGACCGTATACTCGTAGCATCGTCAGTCCACCGCTCACGGCATAGGCAATGAAATTGACAAGAAGAGCGGGGTAGTAGTTGCGCTGGGAAGGATAGCACGCTTTTCTGTACCTGTCTTTGTTTTAACTTTCTGAGCGTGTTTTTAATCCAAACATATCATATCTATATGTTTTTGGAATCAGGAACCGACAAGGAATAAGATGAAAGTGTTTTTAAATTGATTTCGAAAATTTATGGCGTCTGTCTGCATCTTCGACGTCATTTCCTGTCGTGAGATGACTGCTGCTTGCTCTTTGATAACTCTCTTCATTTCGAGCATAAGCGTACGCGTGTTCAAGCTGCTGATCATCTCTAAAGTCGTCCCATCCTCGGCAATATCTCTCCCTTCCGCCTGGCTTGTTGAGAAGAGGATGACCAAACCATAGAAGCAAACTAACGGGATGATTTTTATTTTGAGCGGGTGCAATTGCGCGCGATACTTGCGCTCCTTGTTCATGCAAAACCTTGTTCGTTATCTATTAATTTCTTTACGCACTGTAGTTGCTTTGAATTGTTGCACTGCTGTAGCTTTCAGTCCATGCACTCCGGTTGTTTTCACCTGATATACTGTTGAATTTACGCAGGGTAGAAACTTCTCTTTGGTGAGCATGCGTTGGCTCTCACCCCCTACCTAGTGCCTAAAATAACGTGTATATATATTTTCTGCGCTTTGTGTCAGCACTGTTTGTGTGTGTGTAAATAGTACTGTTGACACGTTTTTATATAGAAGCCTACTGTGGTTCTTGTGCTTAGGGTGTGTGTTGGACTGTCACTGTATGCCTCCATTATTAGTTGTCAGTAATTATTACATGTGCTGATTGTTTTCTTTGCCTGCGTGCGTATAGTATGTTGGTTATGTTTGGTCATAGTATGTTTGTTTATGTTTGGTCGTTATTTTTGCCTGTGTGTGTATTGTAACTATGTTTGGTTGTTTTCTTTGCCTGTGCATGTATAGTTTGTTGGTTATGTTTGGTCGGTTTCTTTGCCTGTGCGTGTATAGTATGCTTGGTCGATGTATGTATTGTAAAGCGCTAAGAGTAGACATTTTTCTAGAATAGCGCTATAAAAGTTTGCATTATTATTATTATTATTATTATTATTATTATTATTATTATTATTATTATTATTATTATTATTATTATTATTATTATTATTATTATCTCTCCCTAACACACGTGTAGCTTCCTTCCGATCAACTGTTTTTGACGTTTTATCAAGGGGCGTATTATTTCTGTATTATTACGTCAGTCTTTGTGTATCTGTCTTATATTAGTCATTGAGATACAGCACGCGGTTTTGGCGAAGCAAAGATAGGACATGACCAGAAGTTTTAGAATTGTGTATCTGGACAACACATCAAGAGTGATTTGAGTGAATCTTAATCTCTGAATTCCAGCGCGTTTAGTCGTGCCCTCGGTCGGGTCTTTACCTTCTCTGAGTCACTGTGCAGACCGGCTCATTATTGCATGTGTTTCTGTCTGTGTGAATTTGTATGTCTGTATGTTTGTTTGTATGCCTGTCTGACTGTTTGACTGTATGTCTGACTGTATGTCTGTCTGCCTACTTGCCTCTCTCTCTCTCTCTCTCTCTCTCTCTCTCTCTCTCTCTCTCTTTCACGGCCCTCTCTTTCTCTCTCCAGGGACTGGCTGTAGGAAAGGACCATATGGACCTAATTCTTCCGTAATACAGTTTTTGAGTTGGAGTTGGAGTTCTCTCTGTATTGAATTGCTGTCTCGCCGCCCTAATGTCTGTGTCTGCATGTTTACCCGTTTCTCTCTCTGTCTCTCTCTTTCTCTCTCTCTCCTCTCACTCTCTCATTCTCTCTCTCTCACTCTCTCCTTCTCTCTCCGTCTCTCTCTCTCACTCTCTCCTTCTCTCTCACTCTCTCATTCTCTCTCTCTCTCTCACTCTCTCCTTCTCTCTCCGTCTCTCTCTCTCACTCTCTCCTTCTCTCTCTCTCCTTCTTTCTCTCTTCTTCTCTCTCTCTCCTTCTCTCTCTCTCTCTCTCTCTCTCTCTCTCTCTCTCTCTCTCTCTCTCTCTCTCTCTCTCTCTCTCTCTCTCTCTCGCTGTAAGCCGTTGTGGGTTTGAACAGTGTTTATTGAAACAACTCAAACGTACAATTACTACCGGTCTGTATAACTTTATTTTTCATCCCTAAATTTTGATGAAGATTGGTTCTAATTTTGATTTGGAGTTGCATTATAAATTTCAGAAATGCCTGGTCAAAAACAACACGATTTCCAAATAAGATCAGCTTAGAAGTTTGATGTATTCTGTATAAAGAAATCTAGACAGCCCGTTAAATTTTTTTCCGCAAGAAAACGGTGCCATGTTCTTAGTTGTCAGACAAGTCTTGTTATTTACATGATATGTGCATCGTAGCAGTAGTAGCAGTTGTTGTTGTTGTTGTTGTTGTTGTTGTTGTTGTTGGTGTTGTTGTTGTTGTTGTTATTTGTGCTGATAACACTTTTGACCACTCGTTGTTTTCGCAAATAGGATGTCCACAACGCTGATGTTAACTTCGGTGTTGTAGTTGTTGTTGTTGTTGTTGTTGTTGTTGCTGTCGTTATTGTTGTTGTTGTTGTTGTTGTTGTTGTTGTTCTTCTTCTTCTTCTCCTTCTTCTTCTTCTTCATTTATTCTATATTTCATCATGTCTCTCTCGATAAATCGCTTCGCAAAGTGTCTAATAACAAATGTCAGAAAAGCAAGAATATATAACCTTTTTTTTTTTAATAATCTAAAAACAAGAAAAGAAAGTCGATGGACATGGAACAAATAATGATAAACAAATCAAAACATTCATTACAACTTTGCATCATTGGTCTTTAAGCTCAATGTCAATACAAGTCGCGTAAGGCGAAAATACAATATTTAGTCAAGTAGCTGTCGAACTCACAGAATGAAACTGAACGCAATGCCATTTTTCAGCAAGACCGTATACTCGTAGCATCGTCAGTCCAGCGCTCATGGCAAAGGCAGTGAAATTGACAAGAAGAGCGGGGTAGTAGTTGCGCTAAGAAGGATAGCACGCTTTTCTGTACCTCTCTTTGTTTTAACTTTCTGAGCGTGTTTTTAATCCAAACATATCATATCTATATGTTTTTGGAATCAGGAACCGACAAGGAATAAGATGAAAGTGTTTTTAAATTGATTGCGACAATTTAATTTTGATAATAATTTTTATATATTTAATTTTCAGAGCTTGTTTTTAATCCAAATATAATATATTTATATGTTTTTGGAATCAGCAAATGATGGAGAATAAGATAAACGTAAATTTGGATCGTTTTATAAATTTTTATTTTTTTTTACAATTTTCAGATTTTTAATGACCAAAGTCATTAATTAATTTTTAAGCCACCAAGCTGAAATGCAATACCGAAGTCCGGGCTTCGTCGAAGATTACTTGACCAAAATTTCAACCTATTTGGTTGAAAAATGAGGGCGTGACAGTGCCGCCTCAACTTTCACGAAAAGCCAGATATGACGTCATCAAAGACATTTATCAAAAAAATGAAAAAAACGTTCGGGGATTTCATACCCAGGAACTCTCATGTCAAATTTCATAAAGATCGGTCCAGTAGTTTAGTCTGAATCGCTCTACACACACACACACACACACACAGACACACAGCCACACAGACACACGCACATACACCACGACCCTCGTTTCGATTCCCCCTCGATGTTAAAATATTTAGTCAAAACTTGACTAAATATAAAAAAGCGACCATTTCAGTTTTACATTGTCCGGGGTTCCTGCAGCTAATACACATGATGTAAAAGTTCACCTTTTCTCACCTCAGTTACATGGTGGGTCGATCGTAAGCTATAACTGCTAACGGCATATCAATACATGTCAGTTACATGGTGGGTCGTAAGCTATAACTGCTAACGGCATATCAATACATGTCAATTACTTGTGTCTTCTTGTCCTGCGAGCAATGCATGAATACCACAAAAAACGTCAAAGTAATTATCTTTAAGAATATGTATATTTATTTTTAAAATATAGACAAGCTATTTCCGATCACATGCCATATACTTTAAATGACACGACCATCAGTGCTTTTGTGAAGGAGGAAGTTGTTAATTGTGCAACGACACCATAATTTTCTAAACGCTAATGTCCGGCAATAGGCGTACAATCAGTAACTTAATTATTTTGGGAATATAACAGATCCCATAATTTGGTCTGTTTTACACACGACTAATAATAATAACAATACTTGTCAGTAAGTACTGGTGCCACTTGACTGATGTTAACCAGTTGATTGGCTAATGGTGATTGATTGATTGATTAATTGTTGCTTTTTTGGGTCCAGCAGACCATATGGCGATGCCCCTAAAACTGTCAAGAGTGCGCTAACTTTTCCACAGAGCGTATTTTTCCGCCCTTTGCCTAAGCGAGACTGTACTCTCATCCTCAGAACTAATTATTGACATTTATAGCTTTTATTCTCCACATTACCAATAACTATACATTTCTTGCGGCTTAAAGCAGAAGTGTTTTTTTGGCTCACGTAAGTGTAGCCTATGCGATGGTAAACTGTGTCTGTATGTGCGTGCGTGCGTGTGTATGTGATAGAAACTTTAACATTTGACTGAACACCTTAATACTAATTTCATCTGGTTATTATCCAAGCAACATCTTCAGAGTATTGAAGCAATGATCAATATTTCGTCGGCATGTGTGTAGTTAAAGTGTATATCCAAAGAAAACGGGTGGTGGGGGGGGGGGGGGGGGTTGGGGGGTAAAAGCAGGCGACTGGTTTGTGTCGTGTGTGGTATGTAGACCAGGTCAGGGGTCAAGATCAGGTCGCGTGAAGGATTGTGGTATAGATTCACTTTTCCGCTGAGCTGTCGAACGCGCAGTGTCGATCTGGCAGTCGTGTCCCCAGTAAGTACAGACAGATCTAGTGTCTCCCACTCTTACAACGTGTCACCTAAGCTTACTGATAATCCGTTTTGTTTAATTTCTTTTTATTTCAGCAGACAGGGATATCAAACACAGTGCTAGGCAGTCACCTCTAGTGAAATGAGTTGATCTAAGCACAATCGGAATCGAAAACGTGTAGAGTTCAGAATGTTCTTACCATGTACAAGTAAGGCCAAACAAAAAAATAGGTGTGGTTACGGTAACATAACCAAACAAAATAGGGTAGGAAGGTAGGCAATCACTTTTTTTTTTAAACTTTTTTTTCTAATGTGTACAAATTAAACCTACTTGACAGGGAAATAAGTGTGCGACTCGGGCGCTTTCGCTTTCATTTCGTTTTCTGCACTCGTTTTTTTTTTTTTTTTTTTTTTTTGGGGGGGGGGGGGACAAATGTAATACAAAGTTATAGGGTCGGCCCCTAAAAATAGGGTAGGTCGGGTTACCGTAACCACACCTATTTTTTTGTTAGGCCTAATGAGTCACAGTGCTAGTTCAAGACAACTACGATGTAAACAGAACACGCGAAGGCTTTAACACATTCTTACCATCTAATTATAGCACCAACCTCCCATATCTATGCAGGTACATTGCGAGAAATAACCTGTCAACTTATTTGTTTGCAAAGTGAGGGAACCAACCTGTTACTTTGAGTCGTTTGACATCAGGGGACGTCACTCAGTTGCTTGGGGGTCGTTCATTTTTGGGGGAGCATATATTCCGGTACATGGTTTTTTTTGTAACCAAAAACTAACTAAAAACTACAGTGAAACTGTATGCTCAGGGGTAACTTTTGCATAACTGTAACTCTGACTGTTAGTTGTTAATCGATAAAACGTTACAGAGGGTAATCAAATCGTAAAATGCATAGTCGGCGATGAAACTGTCAATACCTCCGACATGTGCAAAGCCGACACAGTTTACTTTCACACAAAAGTAGATCTGACTCGACCTGTCCACAATTCATCCAAACGCCCATAGAAAAATGAGACTCGTCAAACGTTCTAATCTATTGTTGCTACTGACAATATCGTTATTGAAACAATCACAGTGCGCACAGAGATTTATAGAGCAAATCTTGAAAATAATTAATGAACTCAGCGCAAGATGCTTTGTTCAATCATTCACTTTCTTGACTTGCTCTATACATTATTAACGCACTGTGATGTCTCAATAACTCAAATTAATAATAATAATAATGATAATGATAAATCCCTTCTCTATTGCGCAAGTCCCGATTCACAGCTCCAAGCGCTTGAAAAAAATGTCCCTAAAACAATTGTCAAATTCTTTTTGTGTGTGTAAATGAACGTACATTTTTAGTTATGCTCTCTCTCTCTGTCTCTCTCTC
>NW_027125809.1:0-12704 GCF_037325665.1 Littorina saxatilis
TCTCTCTCTCTTACATACTATCTTCTTCTCTCCTTTCAGGATCATGTGTGCGTGCGCGTGCGTACTTTCTTGCGCACGTGCGTGTGTGTGCGTGCGTGTGTGTGTGTGTGTGTGTGTGTGTGTGTGTATGAGTGTGTGTGTGTGTGAGTGTGTGTGTGTGTGAATAGAGTAGAATAGAATAGAATAGAATAGAATTTATTGTCATCAACCCTTAAGGATATTGACACAAGTTGTACAATAACTGAATGGATAAATAATGTACAAATTATTTCATTCAATATTGAAACAATTAAAAACAAAGGCTCCAAGCAATTTTTGAATTTTTTCGTCTTTTTTAAATAACAGATCGCTTGGTTTCCTTAAGTCACAGTTTGATACTTCTTCTTCTACTAACTTTTTTCTAATATTGTTAAATTTTTTGCAATTGTCTAGAAAATGTAGCTCATCTTCAATTACATTACATGTATTACAGAGGCGATTCTCTCGCAATATTCCTCTATGACGCCCAGTCTCAATTTTTAAAAAATGTGTGCTTGTTCTTAATTTTGCTAGAGCTTTTCTATGATTTATATTTGAAATATAAATTAAATAGGCTTGTGTTGTGTATCGATCTGTAATTAGTGAATAAAACTCAAGTCTTGAACATTTTTCAGATTTTTTGTTTTTCCAAAATAAAACGTATTCATTCATAATTTTTTGTTGTATAGCAAATTGTAATTTATTAGCATTAAATGTAAATTGGTTTTTCCAAACATGCTCAAATCCTACAAGTGATAATAATTGTTTAATAAATTGCAACCATGGACTTGTTTTAGAGCTAGATATCATCAAACTGTATAAATGATGTAATAAAGACTGTTGATTTGAATCTAAGATATGTCCCCAAAATCCTATGACTTGTGATATCATCTTTATACTTAGTGGAAATCTTCCCAACTCTCCTAAAACTGGAAGCCACATTGCTTTCTTGTGTACTCCTAAAATAAATCTACAAAATTTTATATGTGTAGATTCACTTGGACATTTATTTGATAAGCAATTCTCAAAAACTGAATGAAGATTTGAGATATCTTTCTTGTTAGTAAAATTATATGGAAACCAAACCTCAGCTCCATATGTTAAAATTGGATGTACTAACATGTCAAATAGATGTAGTATAGTTTCTGTCTGAACATTTTCATTTATAAATGCTTTACGAAGATAATACGCTGCTTTGTTACCTTGCTTATTCAAATGATCTTGCGTTAAATCAAAATTACCATTTTTATGAAATATTACGCCCAGATATTTATATTGATCTGTTACTTGTATTATGTCCTCACCACATTTGAATGTATTACTTATTTTGGTTTCTGTACGACAAAAAGGTATAATCTTAGTTTTTTCCGTGTTAATTATTAGTCCCCATTGTTGGCAGTAGTTGTATAAGAAATCTAGTTTGTTTTGTAGTCCTTTCTTGGTTTTCGATAAAAGAACTAAATCATCTGCATATAAAAGACATGATAATCTATCAGATGTATTTTCATGAATGAAAGGAGAGTCCTTATCCGGTAGTCCATTAGTAATATCATTGATGAAAATATTGAAAAGAGTAGGACTTAGCGTATTTCCTTGATGAACTCCTTTTTTGATAACAATTTCTTTTGAATATTCTCCTTGAATTCGTGTACATATTTTTGAATTATTGTACATATTTTTGATTATTTGGTAGCATTTTCCCTTAATGCAATTCTTGTATAATTTGAGCAAAAGTGCATCGTGCCAGACGTTGTCAAACGCTTTTTGGAAATCTACAAAGCAACCATAAAGTCTACCGTTTTTAGTTTTTATGATATCATCAACAATGTTCTTTAGAATGAAAATTTGGTCTGTGGTTCTATAGTTTTTACGAAATCCTGCTTGTTCTCTTAATAAGATGTCATTTTTTTCTAAAAACGAAGATATTCTTGAATTAATGATTTTACAAAACAATTTTCCGAGGTTATTAGTGAGAGTTATTCCTCGATAGTTACTTGGATTAAATGGATCCCCTTTTTTATGAATTGGAATGCTGATGCCATTTTTCCATTCTTCTGGATATAAACCAGTTGAAAAGATCAAATTGAATATTTTTACAAGTATTTGTATAGTGCAATTTAAACTTGATTTGATAAGTTCATTGATTATTTTATCTTTTCCTGGTGACTTTTTATTTTTCAATGATTTGCATGCATTTCTAATTTCTTCTTCTGTTATATCCTTATCTAAGGTAGGTATCGAATGTTTTTCAGGAATTTTATTCAATTCTGAGATAATTTCTTGCCGTCTTACTTCTGCAACTTTAGTTTCTGTCCCTATAAGGTTTTCCAAATGATTTATCCATTTCATAGGATTAATTTTAGCAACATTGTTTGCCTTTACTTCTCCAATTGTTTTTAATTCCTTTAACGTTTTCCATACCGAGTTTGGATCTTTATCAAAGTCTTCATTTAGTTTACTTACTAGCTGGTTTCTGTAGAGTCGCTTTTTTTTCTTTAAGGTTGATTTGTATTTCTTTCTTGTTGCATAATATTTTTGACAAATATTTTTATTATAAGGATGTCTATTCAACGAATTTAATAGTGATTTCATTTCTTTTCTTAAATGAGAAGCAATCATTGTCGAACCATTTCTTCAACTTCTTCTTTTTTCTTATTCTATTAGTTTTAGTTTTTGTACCTAATGCTTGTTTTGCTGCAGTAGTTAATGTCAGAGACAATTTGTTTGTGATGTTATTGATACACTTTGATTTATTGGATATTTCAATTACTTGGTTTGTTTTTTCAATGTCATCACCTATTTCCAATAGAAGAGCCTTTATGTTTTGAGTATTCAAAACTAATTGAAGCTTTTCGTGAGAATTCTGGTCCCATTTATGTATTTGCTCAATTAATTCCGTTTTAGTTGAATATTTATTATATCTTTGTCTGATTTGCTCTGTATCTTTGTTTTCATTTAGTTTGATTGGAAGACTAATTTTCATTTCTATTGAACAATGGTCTGAGTAAACTGTTAGCTTATTGACCTTCATATATATGACATGTTTAAATAAGACCTTTGAACATATGATATAATCAACTGTACTACAACCGTTGTATGTAAAGCAGGTATAATTACCATGTACATCGCCTAATGTCCTTCCATTCAAAATATAAAGATTGTTGTTTATGCATGCATTTACTAACCGTCTTCCTTGCTTTAGAATCACTTTGTCATATGACTGGCGATTACGGAAATTGTCAAAACAATAATTATCTGGTAAAGGGTATCTGTTGTTGTCACTATCACATTGTATGAAATCACATATTTCTCCAGTTCTTGAATTCATGTCTCCACATAATATGATGGAACCTTTTGTAGATAATTCTTCAATGTCACTTTCCAGTTGATGCCATATGTCATTGGTGAAATCTTTACCAAAAGATGAGTGTTCTGGGGGAATATAAATACATCCAATGAATACGTCTTGTCCCATAAATTCATTCTTTACATGAAGCCATATAATGTTACTATCACTTCTAGGTAAAATCTTTATTTTATGTTTTATGTAATCTTTTATGAAAACGCTAATTCCACCAGAAGCGCTTACAGCATTATTTCTTTTCCTTCTAATGAAGTGACAATTTTTTAAGAAACCAGATAGGTATATATCTTTTTTGCTATCTTCATCTAAATGCGTTTCTTGTACAAATATTATATCATGTTCAATTAAATGTTGAGTTACTTTTTCTTCAGTAAATTTATTTATGGTATAACCATCTATTTCTTCTTTATATCCCTTTAAATTCCAAGACATAATCTTAATCAGAACACCGTCTTGCTCACTATAATAATTAGATTTTTGCTTGTTGTATGTAACCATAGTATTATTATTATTATTATTATTTTCAATGTTTATTGTGATAAGATGAAGATTTAAATTAAAATGAAACATATATCCACAGTTTGTGTTTTGTTTTCATCATTTTCATCTTTTCCGTCCATCATTGTTGCTCTTTCTATAGAGTCATTTGTTTTTGTTTCTTTAGTTGTAGTATCCATCATCCACGTAGTACTCGTTTCTTCCGTAGTATTCGTTGTACTCACGGTCGTTGATTTCTCCGTCATATCCACGTTCGTCGATTTCTCTGTCATATCCACAGTCGTCGATTTCTCTGTTATACCCACGGTCGTCGATTTCTCTCTCATATCCACGGTCGTCGATTTCTCTGTCATGTCCATGGTCGTCGATTTCTCGCTCGTATCCACCTTCATCAGTTTCTCTGTCGAATCCATGATACTCGTACTTGTTTCTGTTGTCATGTTCTTGGTACTCATTGAACTCGTATCTTTGGTTCTGACTGGTTCTTCTTCTTCTGTATCCGTTGTATTTATTGTAGTTGTTTATTCTGGCTTCTCCGCTGGACAGATTGTTCTCATTTCTTCTGGTGCTATTATTGTTGTTGCCTTCTCCGATGAATCTGTAGTATCCATTGTTGAAGTTGCCTCTGTTGTATCGATTGCTTTTGTAGCTTCGTCTTTGGTTGTACCTATCTCGTTCATCGTGGTTGTTTCTTCTGGCTTCTCCACTGGGTAGGTTGTTCTCGTTTCTTCTGAAGTTATCATTGTTATTGCTTTCTCCGTTGAATCTGTTGTATCTGTTGTCTCTGTTATGCCCGTTGTTGTAGCTGCCTCTGTTGTATCCGTTGTTGAAGTTTCCTTTGTTGTTTTTGTTGTTCTTGTAGTTTCGTCTTTGGTTGTACCAATCTCTCTCATCGTTTCTTCTTTCCGTTCTGTAGTGGTCTTTACGTTCGTCATCATGGTAGTTGTGTTCGTTGATGATTCTCTTTTCACGGTCGTTGTTTTTGGTTTGAATTTTTTGCCAGAGCACTTTTTCTAAGTGTTGACCCATATTCCTTGCCAAAACTCCCATGCCCCTCTTCGTCGGGTGTATTCCGTCTGGCTTTATTTGCACTGCATTGTCATTGCAGACGAAAGAGGTATTTCTTTTTTCCCTGAAGGTGTCAAAATTCAAGGCGTTGTATACTTCTCTTCTTGCCTCGATGTCATCAAACTTTGTTGGCGCTAATTTGTTTATGACCACATGCGTTGAAGGATACTTTTTGTTTGCCTCATTCACAAATGTTTTGAGTTGGTTGCAAGCTTCCTCCCCTCTTTTTGACTTTAAGTCATTCACTCCACTGGAATTTACGATTGCTTCTGGTGTGGGACACTTCATCTCTTGTATCACTGTGACACATTCAGATAGGGTATTTGCTTGTTTCTTAGTTATCTTCGCTCCAACACGTCGGCCAAGTCGTTCAGGGTCTAGGTCTCTCAAGACCGAATCATGGATGATCAACACCGACGGTAAACCCAAGTCGTCGCTCTCTTCCCTACATTGGGTACAGCTCTCCCCACTTTCGCAATTGCTTTCATCATCAACTAACCGATCCAAAGAACGATCACGGTCATCACCAAATGAGTTATTGGGAGAATCTTCAAGAACACGATCCGTGTTCTTATTCGATGTAGATGACGTAATTTGTGAAGAATTCTTCTTCTTTTTCTTCTTGTTCTTTTCTGACTTTGATTTGACGTCATCATTGTTGATGTTTGGCGATAGAATTCCATTTCTTTCTTGCAAAGTGGGTGTTTCGGAACACATACCTAATTTCACCGTTGGTGTGCTCTGCAAAAAGTCAGCAAATGTTGTTTGTGTATCGCTTTCTCGGGATTTCTGTTGTTTTTCTTCGTTTCTTTTTTTCTCGTGATTTTGTCTCGAGCCTGCCGCGTTTGCCAGGATCACACTGTCAATCCGTTCACGAAGGTTTTTTTCCAAATCATGTACATGTTCTGATAAGTTGATGATTGCAAGTTCCAGATTTTGTATGGTCTTCTTCGTTTCGGAATGTTGCATGCTGATTGAGTCATTGTGCTTGTCTGTGAGCATCGTTTCTTTCTCTTCGTTTTCGTCTTCGTAGCCTTGAACCTGCATGGACTGCATGACCTCGTCGAACACCTTTTCGTCCAACGCATCCTCAGCACATATTTCACATGTGTACTTTCTGGACCGATTTCGTATGTATAAACATACCTGATAAACCGGCATACGCGTGCATTTCACGTGAATTCTCTTGTTGCACTTGGAGCAGTTGATCGTTCGACCTGGTCGTGTGGTCATGCAAATGCATTCATCATGTTCTGGGTCGTTGTTGCCATGGTCATGATGATGTGTGTCTTCGCTTTCTTCTTTTTCTTCCTCCTGGTTTGAGTTTTCATCCCAATCATTCAGTATTCTTTCTTTTCGTTTCGTTTGTTCTTTATCTTCGATATCATTTGAAGCAATAGAAATGTTTTCGCTTACTTCAAGCCCGTTGTCAAAGATGACTGGATTTGAAATCCCTGCTTCCGCCATTGCATTCTTCGCTTCTTCCAAAGTGCTGTACGCTTTGTGAACCGCCTTTTTAAAGCCTGTGACGGATTCTGAAGTAAAGTTCCAATTCTTAAAGATTCCTACCTGTCTTCCTCGACTCACTGCATAAAAATTGTTAGATCCGCGTTTCTTCTTTTTCGGCATCTTGAGAAATTCAAGAGAGCCTTTCACTGTTCACAAAACCATTCGCCATGTTCATGACGTCATGTGTGTGTGTTTGAGGTTGTGTGTGTATATGTGTGTGTGTGTGTGTTTGTGTGTTTGCGTGCGTGCGTGCGTGCGTGTGTGTCCGTTTGTACAGAGAGAAAGACGGACTGACGTACAAACGGACACGCACACATGTGTGTGTGTTCGTGCGTGCGTGCGTGCGTGCAGTGCGTGTGTTTGTGTGTGTATGTGTGTGTGAGTGTGTGTGTGTGTGTGTGTGTGGGTGGGTGTGGGTGGGTGTGTGTGTGCGTGTGTGTGTGCGTGTGTGTACGTACGTGTGTGCGTGTGTGTTTGACAACCCAGACTTTCTGTCTACCACTTTCGTCAATGACCATGACCATGTACAGTTTGCAACATGAATAATGTCCCAAGGCCTTCGTATCACTGTGAAATGAATAATCTCATTTTCAGATCTGGTAATGAAATAATGCAAATATATCTAACACCTACCACTGTGGGTCAGAGACTTGTTCACATCTTATTTCCCTTGTGACATTTTGACTCAGAATATAATTATACGTACATTTCGTATTGTGCACTTCCCTATTGCCCTCAGTTTATCTCTGTCTTTTTGTCTTTCTCTCTTTCTGATTGTCTCTCTCACTTTTTGTCTCTCTTTCTTTGTCTCTTTTTCTTTGTCTTCATTACTTTTTTTTCTTCTCTTTCAGTTTGTCTCTTTTTGTTTGTCTCTCTTTCTGTTTTTTTCTCTTTCGTTTTTGCTCCTGCTGTCAGTCTATGCTACTTTTCTTTAAAACTTTAACCATTGGAAATAATTACATAAGTTTGCCTTTTATCGTGTATAATGGCACCGCGCGCCTAAACAAATACAACATTTGTCCCTGTCCTTTCTTTCTTTCTCTGTCTTTCTTTTTCCGAGTTTTGCGTTTTCATATATTTGACAGCAATGCAGTTTCCTGCTCTTTGGTATTATATCTGCTGCATTTCAATCACTGATTTTGCATATGAATAGGCCAACATGCTTTGTTCTGCAAGACAGACGCTCTGGTTCTGCATGTAAAGTGTTCAAGATTTAGACTGCCTAGACGCTAGGCATTTCACTGCGTCAGTTTTATAGAGTGAGTGTACATGCTGCAGTTGTTCTCATTGAGTCAGAATTGCAGAGTGACTGCACATGCTGAGATGTTGGGTATTACAGTCACGCTTGCCCTGGCGACCACCTCTCAATAACGGCCACCTGCCCTTAATGACCAGGCAAAATGCCCACAAACGATTTTTGTTCTACAATATTATAATTTAACTTTACATAGCGAGCAACTGTCTATTGTTACCACTTTTGATCGGCCCCTCAGGTAGTCGTTATGGACAGGTACTGATTTTCCTCGCACACGCAGGAGAACAGTAACAACAACTGCTGCTGCTACCAGGGGCGGATCACATCAATTTAAGAAGACACATTTGGATCAAAATAAGGACAATTGACCGATCTGGTGCAACCTGAGCAAGCAAATTGCCCAACTACTTTCCAAAATCGTCACTTAGAAGACAAAGGCCGGCTCCCAGGGGGGGTCCGGGGGCTTGCCCCCCCCCCTCCCCCCTCCCCCCCCCCGATAAATTGTTGATACAAATCAAGGTAAATGGAGCAATCTGGTGCAATCAGAGCCATCAGTTTTTCTTTGTTTTCACATTGTTTTCTTTCTCCTTTTGTATGTTTTTATATTTTTTTAGGCTGGGGGGGGGAGGTGGGGGGGTCCGGAAACCCCGGAAACCCCCTCTGGATCCGCCCCTGGCTACTGCCACTAAAACTACTCCTACCATAGGAACAGCAACAGCAACAACAAATACCACAAAGAGAACACACACAAAATCAGAGAAACAACGAGCAACCAAAAATACCAACGACTACTATCCATACTGCCACACAAGCAATTATAGCCACACCTGTCACTATCATTAGCAGCTATTGTGTTTTCAGCGTAGCAATAGGGTCCGATATTTAGACGAGACAAGTATAATGCCGACGAGTCGAAGACGAGTCGCATTATACTTGTTCGAGTCTAAATATCGGACCCTATTGCTACGCTGAAAATACAATAGCGATTATATAGCTGTTCTGACCTTGATTTGTTGTTCCAAACTTACAAAATGACAGTTTTTGCGTCGATGCGTTGATCTCAGGTTTTGATAGCAGACGCCGTTTCTTATGCGCATTAGTTTTGCGCAGGCGCCACACTGACTTTGGAAAAAAATCGATTTGACAACACAGCTGTTAAACAGCTTTTTATTAGTTCATTCGTATACAACAAAAAGAAGTTTGAGGTTTTTTTAATTTTGAACAAGACTACTTATGAAGAAGACCAAAACACAACATCAACGGAAAACTAGAAACAACTGAAGAACTAGGATGCAACAAGGGGAGGAGAAGAGAACAGCTAATCCGTACAACGCGAGCAGACGGCAGCGAAGTTTTCAGTTTGGGTGAATGGCATTTATACTTGTCTTGTCATGAAGCGAACTTTTCAACCTCAGTTATAAACGACTACATGAATGTTAGTGCCATGGGTTGTACATCAATACTTCAGAGGGGAAGTGGGGTATTTAGTGTGGAGTTACGAGATAAGAAAAGCCGAATGCGAAAGTTTGTGTCAGTCGGCAACGGCTGAGCTCACACACAGGCACACAAAAACGGCTGTTCCGTTTTACTCCCCTGCTTGTACTACATCTTTCGACTTTGGGCATTTTGTGGTGTTTAGGGACAGAAAATAATTGGTTTAGTCCTGTTTCATCGGGAAGTTAGCACAAAAGGGTATGCTATCGACATAAATTTGTTAAGCTGAAAAACATTCCCGAGAAGAATTTCAAGTTGTCAGTGTATGCTGAAACATCGTGTGGTGCAGATGGGTAAACCGGAACCATGCGTCTTTGTTATTGCCAATATGCTTTTGGATATTGGCAAAAATGGCCGACTTCCGTAGCATTATGCTATGATGATTGGAAGAGACCATTCAATCACAGCCCCCGAATTCCCCCACGTGTCCATCAGAATAGCTATATTCTGCGCTAATATAGCACATAACCACAATGCTAGCCAATATAGATTGGTAATAAGTGTGTTATGCTAAATTCTAAGTCTGTGGCTCAATTTGTTTTTGTTGTTCTCTGAAAACCCTACGCGTAAATTTGATTTTGGTTGCGTGTATTTCGTCATATGGTTTATGCAACATCCGACGGTATCTTAATTAGCACTCGCGAGCCCGAAGCAATTATAGATTCGCACTCGAAGACCATCATTAACAAGAACCAGTTTATATTTGCTCTTCTGAAGGGACAGCTTTGTATTTGTATTGGTACAGGTGTGTGTGTGTGTGTGTGTGTGTGTGTGTGTGTGTGTGTGTTTGTTAGTGTGTGTGTGTATGTTTGTGTTTGTTAGAGTGTGTGTGTGTGTGTGTGTGTGTGTGTTAGTGTGTGTGTGTTAGTGTGTGTGAATGTGTGTGTGTGTGTGTGTTAGTGTGTGTGAGTGTGTGTGTGTTAGTGTGTGTGTGTGTTTGTTAGTGTGTGTGTGTATGTTTGTGTTTGTTAGAGTGTGTGTGTGTGAGTGTGTGTGTGTGTTTATATGTGTGTGTGTTAGTGTGTGTGTGTTAGTGTGTGTGTACGTTGTGTGTGTGTGTGTGTGTTAGTGTCTGTGTGTGTCTGTGTGATCTAGTTGTCCATATATATATATATATACTAGAGGAATACCCGGCTTCGCCGGGTGAATCGCGAGACAGAGACAGACAGCGTGGCGGTTCGCTGTCTTAGAGCACGTGTGAACATTTACATCCACCAGTGTGCCCACTCAAAGGAAGGCAAGAACATTCAGAGAGACAAAAGCAGCCAGACCCCATCACAAACAGAACTCTACAATCCACAGGTGTTGCCTCCACACACACACACACACACACACACACACACACACACACACACACACACACACACACACACACACACACACACAGAAGCCGTATATATCTATCTATATATATAAATATATAGAGATAGATGACACTGGATTTTTCGATAAATAGATTCGATCTTCGCACTTTTACAGTGAGGACAACTTACGGGTACATGCAAGGAAAGCCCACAACTTCTAAGGCGAACAACTCTGCAGAGCACGGTCAGCTGTGAAGGGCGACCCTGTCACACTCGACCCCCTTTGAATGAACTTTGTCCCCAAAGTTCCGAAACATGGAACCGCCAGGTTGATGGAATGGGACAGCTCGAAAATGATTCAGTGGCCTGAATATTTCATGTCGAGTCCCATCCCTGTCGACGACGTCAAATGTAACCGAGTGCCGAAACACCACAATCACCTTTGAAGGCGAAGTCCTCTCAAGGAGGATTGAGAATGTTAGAGCTTATTTCAAAGCCCTATATTATCTGTTGTGGCTTCTCAAAGGCCAGAACATACACAGACAAAAGCCCGCCAGACCCCATCACAAACAGAACTGTACAATCCACAGGTGTTTCCTCCACACACACACACACACACACACACACACACACACACACACACACACACACACACACATACACACACACACACACACACACACAGAAGCCGTATATATATATATGTATATCTATATCTATAAATATATAGAGATAGATGACAGTGTATTTTTCGCGTGGCTATAAATTGATTCGACCGTTGCACTTTTACAGTGAGAACAACTTACGGGTGCAAAGAAAGCGTTCTGGACAGTGCAGTGACATTCTAAAAATAGTAACGTAGTAACGGGAATGTGGATTGACGCTAAAAATAGTAACGTAGTAACGGGAATATGGATTGACGCCACACGAAGGAAGGGAGGTAAACGCTGAAAACACTGGAGAAGATAAGGAAGAGTTACTGGTAGTGGATCCAGACCAAAAAAAACAAAATCGGTTCAGCGCTGCGCGCTGAGAGCACGTGTTGAAATATCTCATCGACCAGGTTGTGTCCCGGGTGTACCTGAATATGGCCACCAAATTTGAAACAGATCCATCGAGAACCTTGGCCGCGCATCGCGGACAGACACACAGACACACAGACACAAGTCGTATATATATATAGACTAGATGATTACCCGCTTCGCCGGGTACCGGCTTCGCCGGGAAGAAGTAGAGCCGAATACCAGGCTGCGCCTGGGACCCGGCTTTGCCGGGTGTACGCCGGCGCACGAAGGAAAGGAGATAAACGCGCAAAACACTGGAGACCTTCTAAAAATAGTAACGTGCAGTGACCTTCTAAAAATAGTAACGTAGTAACGGGAATATGGATTGACGCCACACGGAGGAAGGGAGATAATCGCGGCGTAAAACCCTGGAGAAGATAAGGAAGAGTTACTGGTAGTGGATCCAGACAACAAAAAAACAAAATCGGTTCAGCGCGCACAGCGCTGCGCGCTGAGAGCACGTGTTGAAATATCTCATCGACCAGGTTGTGTCCAGGGTGTACCTGAATATGATCACCAAATTTGAAACAGATCCATCGAGAACCTTGGCCGCGCATCGCGCACAGACACACAGACAGACAGACAGACACACAGACACTAGTCGTATATGTATATAGATGTATATCTGTTTATCGATATATCTATCTATCTACCTACCTACCTGTTGACTTACCTATCTATATATCCAACTATTTTTTCCATCAAACTTGCCCTCAGTCATTTTAATTTTCATAACTTTATTGTTCCATCGCTCGGAAATTCGGGTCGCTTCCTCCCAGTGGAAAGCTAGCTGCAATGGAGTCGCGCTACCCAGGTGTCTGCCTATTTAGTTGTATTCAGCCACCTGCACTTGTTGCAGAATGACCAAGGTCTTTTACGTGCCATTGTGGTGACACGGGGGTGGGACATGGCTTCCGTCTCTGGGTCTGCACATAAAGTTGACCCGTGTCCGTCCCGGCCCGAATTCGAACCTGCGACCTTCCAAACACAAATCCAGTGCTTTACAAACTGAGCTACAGGGCCCCTGTACTGCATCTACCCATCTATCTGTCTGCTGCAGTCGTCTTCGTTTTTGCTTGTTATCTTCCAATTGTTTCCTTCTCTCTGCTTGAAGCAATGAATCTCTCTCT
>NW_027125810.1:0-15000 GCF_037325665.1 Littorina saxatilis
CAGGCACTTAATCACGCTTGACTCCCCTCCGCTCAAGCGGCAATCGTTTAGCAAGCCCCGGTGTCTGCTTCAAGAAAGCCCTTCACACCAGATTAAGTGAGGGAACATCGAATAGTGACATTTTCGATGTGATTTTCGATTTCATAAACACACAATTTTGAAAAAAATATATAAAAGAGATAAATATTGCAAATACCGTATCTGAGTGGTCTAAATCCAGGTTCTTGTCAAACGTAAAATGCAGTAGAGAAAAAAACAAACAACATTGTATTAGAATGTACGACTAAATCAATTTGGTATACTTGTAAGAAACAGTGTTAATAAATGTTCAACAAATGCTGAAAGAAGCAACAGGCAGCACCTTGAAACGCTTGGCATGTATATTACATGTTGAATGTATATATTGGTTAAGAACAAAAGTTACGTTTGATTTAGACCCCTACCTCAATAGTTCTTTGAATGTTCGCCCTTCTTTATATTTACGGTACCGAGAAGCCTTTAACGGATGTATACATGTATAACTAATTCAATATGTTTTCGAAGCATCCTATTATAAACTCTTACGTTAAATGTCTGACCTTTTTTGTTTCTGTTTTTATTTGTTTCTGTTGGGTTTCAAACAACATTCTGTGAGATCACCTTTAAGGTCATCGCCGTAACAAGAACACTGTTCTTCCTTTTATAGTCCATACAATATTTGCTGGCGTACACCCGTCAATTTTACGTTTATCAGTTCATGAAATATTTGCCGGCTTTTACCCATCTATGTTATCTTTCCCCGGTCAAGGCAATATATTGAAATGATTGTTGAAACTTCAGAGAACCCTTTGCTTAAAGTTCCAAAGATTTTTTTGTTTAGGAGCTTTCTATTCTCTTCGATCATGAACAAGGAAATAGCCGAATGAGTATGACGCATTCTCTAAAGCTGTCCTGGGGTACAGAACGGATGTGATCACACACTTATCGCTCGCTTGAGTAATTCTTCAATCACGCAAGAAGCTTTTGTGGTGTTATGTTTTCTTGAAATAGTGACACGTTACCTGGCACACTTAAGCAGGTTTCATGCCCCCCCCCCTCCCTACCCATTGGGAATACAGACCACTTGAACAAATTTGAGTGTGTGGAGTTACGCCATGGAGTCATACTCGCCGGAGGAAAAAGGGTTAGTTCTTTGCTTTGTGGCGCCAATAACAAGTCTTTGGTGACGAATTGAGTCGTCTGTCAGAAAAACGTAACAAGGGAGGAAGGTCTCTTATTCATATTTGATTTGGCTTTTTGATTTTTTTTAACGAAACTAAAATAGAATTAAAATCCATGCTTCCAAAACGCATTTTTACTTACAAAACTAAACAGCACACACAAGAACGACCCCATGAAATACATCAAATGGGGCTTTTTTCCTAAACTCCCTCCAGCCCTATTACGCATTCTAAGAAGGGCCCGAACCAAAGGCCTCAATTGTTCCGTTTTCAAAAGAAACTGCGAGTGTGGCAGCGAAATTACCATAGAGCACACCTTCGTAAAATGTACTTCAAACTTAACCCGCTTTGCAACCCTGTATGATTATATGGACAAATATAACCTTATGCCAATTCAATTCTTTAACCCGGACGATAAACACGGCCTCGACCATGACCCCTAGATTCATTCAGCACAACTGGGTCCGACCAGTAAAGCCGTCGCTGCCTGTGTGACAACCACCATAAACATCTACCACAGCGGGAAACTTTCAAGTTAAGTATGTTAAACCATCGCCCGCATTCAACTTTACAATCAAAGGATGTCTGTTGAGATAATCGAATGGATCAAAACTTTGAAGCCTGCGCGCATATTCTAAGCCGACTAACACATAACAGTCAAGGACATCATAAAATAGTTCTCGGTGAAAACTTGACCGAGGGCCATTTTACGACGTCCTTGACTAGATAGTGTTTATGATCAAACCAAGCACAACTCGAGTTTGTGAAGTATACTCAAAGAGTCATATGCGCTGTTTCTTGGGCAAGGTAAAGAACACCGAAAGTACTCCAATGCCGTTCTCGAGCTACGCTGACTTTTACAAAGGGAACAGCTGACGCGGCTTACGTAATCCGGTTTCCTGGTCATTTGTGTGAAAAATCTGTCCGACAAACAAAACTGCCCAACGAATAGAGATAACTCGGTCGAAAAAAATACTACCAACATATTATCCACCACCCCCCCCCCCCCCACGTCCCCCGAAGAAAGACCACGGGATTCAATACATGATAATAGTTATTAAACACAAAGCAGTTGTAGCTAGATTCAACTGGATGCTCCCCAAAAGACCTCAACCCCCCAAACTGGATACGCTAATGCCGTTCGCCACGGCCGTTACGACAAAGGTAAACACCCCCCTCACCCCTGGTGAAAAGCTCAGTCAAAACAAACCATAAGAAGGCGGACAATGGCACTCACCGCACTGCACAGAGTCCACTAAACAAGGGAAGAGACAAGCCATTTAACCAAGAAGAATTTGTCGCCTCAGTGGCCGATCAAATTTACAGTAAAGTAATGAAAAAGATCGAAACCGACCTGGAACAAAAACAGCGAGACATTAAACCTTCACAGGAAAGGGAACTGGCAGCAGAAGTCTTCAAAAAAGTCGATAGTCACAGAGACTCTGTGTTCATAACAACCCAAAAAAACAGAAGAAAAAGACCTGAGAGGCTACCAAGAGCTCTGCCTCACCTCTATGGTGACTGCTAGGCAGAAGCAGAGCCCCGAGGCTCTCATCAACTTATTAACGGATACCTACTGTTTTGTGACAAAAAATAAAGTGTCCGTCCCTAAACCAGACACCTACCTCATGGCCCTCAGCGCTCTCGCGGGGAGCAGAGATCTGTCGTCTGAGGAAATTCTCACAATTAAAAAATCACTGTAAGTCCCTTGTAATTTTGGACTCCCTAAAGTGGGAGCAAACTAAAATAAAGCCAGCATAAACACATGATCGTCATTTGTCAACGGTTTTAACTTAAACAAAGGGGACACACAGCTCGCAGGGAGCGAAGGGCATTGCCCCACCTCGCGGGCGTGGTTTTTTTTTGTTTGTTTTTTTTTTGTTCCTCTCCTCCTGATGGTTTTAAACTCCTGTTTCCGGATTACACGATAAACTTAAAAACATGATTATATAAACGAGAGGATAGCTGTTTTCTCTCTCAGTTAATACTGCTAATGTGCCGTCGCCTCCCCTGCGACTATTGTAGTGGCGGGGAGGTCGACGGACAATGCAGATAGATCTCTTAACCCTATCTTTTTATCCTATTTATAATGAGTAAATGCCGTATAGCAACTCATGCGTGCGTAAATAAAATGATGTGTCCAAATGTTACTACCCTATAGAAGATCAGTATTACGTGTTTGCGCATGTTCTTTATATTTTTCTCACAATGTTGTCACTTTTAAACCTTTTAACAGGTGGTCCTGAGTTTTATCTTTTTTTTTAACGAAACTAAAATTGAATTAAAATCCACGTTTTTAATGGTCCTTCCCCTAGGAAGTCAACGCATATCAAAGAAAAATTATTAATATTCCTCTTACAAGGATCTTAATGTATATTTCTTATTGCCCCACCCCCTCCCTTATTCACGGAGAGCGGGGCCGGGGTCCTATCACGGTCGGGATTGCTTGGTCTTGCCCTTTTCTTTCTCTCCTTTTTATTTTTAATTAGCGTATCATCAACTCATGTCCCTAAAAGGAAAATTTCCTGTGAGGACGTTAAGGACCCCTAGATTCAGCTAGAGTCAAGGCAATCACAAGATAGGAAAGCTTTCGAGTCATCGACAATCATTCGGAGGTGTGTTTTGGAACAAATGTTGGAGAAAAGGCTTCTTTTACAGACACTATCTAGTCTTATGTTTCTTATTTATTTGACCCTCTTAGGATTATGGAGTTTTATGCACTGCCTTTTATTGTTAACTAAACGTTTGTATTTGAAATAGCCCATTGCAGTTAAATCGCTTGTCCAGTATTTAATTTAATTCTCTATTTTTGTATGAACTCAAATGTTTAGTGTTCTTAGTATGTCTTGCTAAGCTAAGTTCTATTTAATCAGAGTATGTTTGCGCGTGCTTATACTTTGTGATTTTGTAAAGCGCAGAGTGCTTTTAGTTATGCGCTATAGAAATCTCCTTAATAAATAAATAAACATTCAAAACTGTGTAAAATGGTCGAACTGAAGTTTTTGCACAACAACTATGACCATAAAAATTATTTCCCAAACTTAAAGTACTGGACAAATTAACCCCTTCGTTGTAAAGTTACACACGCGCAATGTCGAGACAAATTCATCAAAGACATGAACGCAATCATCCATGGAAAACGCGCTAATCATGCCAGTAAGGGCTGTTTTCAAGTCACTGAATGTCTAATGTTGATTGAGGTACACCATGTATGGTAACACTTATCTCCCAATACCCCCTCGGACAGTTCTAGAACCCCATGCAATGCTTAAAAGATAAACTCCATGTCCTTACTTAATTTTGGCAGTTCAAAACTGTCAAAAACATGATTTCTCATGTTGGTCATGCTCGCAATAGTTATCTCTAATCGATGCTTCATAATATTATGCACGTTTTAGTTCTGCAGTTGCTCATACATCTTTTCATAGACATCTGAAGACGTGTGCTGCCCACATACAGATCAGCATAAATCCATTTACTACTTAGATTGTTTATTTATGTGTCTATATGTTATTTGCTTGTCTGTCTGTCTTGTGCGTACTCCTTCTCAAACATAAACAAACTCGGACATATTCAAACATAGTCTACATATGATCCAGAGACAGCCAGCATGCCTCTTCCTTGTTCTCCGACAAAAGAAAGCTTCCTTGTGGCCCATTGTGTGTTTTCGCCGGTAGGTGTCAATTGGCAGGCCAGGCACTTAATCACGCTTGACTCCCCTCCGCTCAAGCGGCAATCGTTTAGCAAGCCCCGGTGTCTGCTTCAAGAAAGCCCTTCACACCCAGATTAAGTGAGGGAACATCGAATAGTGACATTTGTCGATGTGATTTTCGATTTCATAAACAACAATTTTGAAAAAAATATATATAAAAGAGATAAATATTTTGCAAATACCGTATCTGAGTGGTCTAAATCAGGTTTCTTGTCAAACGTAAAATGCAGTAGAGAAAAAAACAACAACATTGTATTAGAATGTACGACTAAATCAATTTGGGTCTACTTGTAGAAACAGTGTTAATAAATGTTCAACAAATGCTGAAAGAAGCAACAGGCAGCACCCTTGAAACGCTTGGCATGTATATTACATGTTGAATGTATATATTGGTTAAGAACAAAAGTTACGTTTGATTTAGACCCCTACCTCAATAGTTCTTTGAATGTTCGCCTTCTTTTATATTTACGGTACCGAGAAGCCTTTAACGGATGTATACATGTATAACTAATTCAATATGTTTTTCGAAGCATCCTATTATAAACTCTTACGTTAAATGTCTGACCTTTTTTGTTTCTGTTTTTATTTGTTTCTGTTGGGTTTCAAACAACATTCTGTGAGATCACCTTTAAGGTCATCGCCGTAACAAGAACACTGTTCTTCCTTTTATAGTCCATACAATATTTGCTGGCGTACACCCGTCAATTTTACGTTTATCAGTTCATGAAATATTTGCCGGCTTTTACCCATCTATGTTATCTTTCCCCGGTCAAGGCAATATATTGAAATGATTGTTGAAACTTCAGAGAACCCTTTGCTTAAAGTTCCAAAGATTTTTTTGTTTAGGAGCTTTCTATTCTCTTCGATCATGAACAAGGAAATAGCCGAATGAGTATGACGCATTCTCTAAAGCTGTCCTGGGGTAAGAACGGATGTGATCACACACTTATCGCTCGCTTGAGTAATTCTTCAATCACGCAAGAAGCTTTTGTGGTGTTATGTTTTCTTGAAATAGTGACACGTTACCTGGCACACTTAAGCAGGTTTCATGCCCCCCCCCCCCTCCCTACCCATTGGGAATACAGACCACTTGAACAAATTTGAGTGTGTGGAGTTACGCCATGGAGTCATACTCGCCGGAGGAAAAAGGGTTAGTTCTTTGCTTTGTGGCGCCAATAACAAGTCTTTGGTGACGAATTGAGTCGTCTGTCAGAAAAACGTAACAAGGGAGGAAGGTCTCTTATTCATATTTGATTTGGCTGCCATGAATGTCTTGTTGTATGCCTTTTTTTCTTCCAAGTATATACAACTATTGCAACGACAATAAAGAGCTAACAGGCAAGTGATATTTAATTTAAAAATGGAATACGCTTTAATTTAAAACAAAAGCACAACGAACAAGATGTTTTAATTTATTTCGCTCCAAGTCAAAATTTAAGCAAAACATCTAAATAGTTTTTAATGCGCATTTAGTCCGCTGTCGCACGGAGGAATGTAGGATTACCAAAACCGGCAAAACCAAAACTGGGCAAAACTTGATTTAAAAGAACGCCCCCCCCCCCCCCCCTTGTTGAATTTGCACTGCTAGATGCGTTGGCGGCATCCCATCCTGCCTCTCCCATCTTGCTGTATCCCAGTCTGCCTTACCCAATTTGCCGCATCCCAGTGTGTGTTAGTGCGTGTGGGGCAGAGAGAGAGAGAGAGAGAGAGAGAGAGAGAGAGAGAGAGAGAGAGAGAGAGAGAGAGAGAGAGAGAGAGAGAGAGAGAGAGAGAGATTTCAACAAAATCAAGGAAAAGAAAAGCCTAACAGAGAATTTCAAGTGGCAGCCCAAATTTTCGACCTGTTGCCAGGCCTTCCTTAGAGGCGTGTAATTCTGCGAGACGCCAATTCATGCATCAAGTACTAAGCAACACAATACCATAGTTAATTCTGTTACAAAACACAAAGCAAATATATTTCAAAGATAAAATCTACAAGACTTGATTAAAATTAATGTAAAAAATCAACAACAAGTAGAAACAGAGGCGAAAACAGTATTTGACTTTCGATGTTTTTGCAGAGAACTTGTTTACGGCAATAGTGGAAACTAACATGTTTTATGAGCGTGTTTATGTTTTGCAATCTTGTTTTCTGATTTATCCATCTATATATTTATTTACCAATTTTCACTTTACTTATTTAGTTCCGATCAAATGATCCGCTGCAAGAGCAGTTTGTAAATCAAATCAGCGATACAAAATGCCTCCGTTTCACTAAGATGGCGTATGGAACTTATTATGATGGGTGACCTCATTGCAAATTGCTCAAAAAAACACAAAAAACGATATCAAAAATAGAGTTACTAGACGGAGTCCTTCGGGGCGTTTAGTCATGCTTCAGACATACATTCAAATGTTTTGACAGAGTATGTCCTTATCTGCGACCAAAAGACAAATTGTTACTTCAACAGTGCTTTGAGCGGACCAGCATCTTAAGTATTGCACTTTCGGGTCTAATAACATACGGTGTCTAAGATTAAATACGGCGAAGTGGTCTGAGCCTACAATGTTTAAATGTTTTATTGCATAACTTCTAAAAACTAGTTTCATGGTCTCATCCCTCCCCCCCATCTACCCCCTCATCCCCTATTTTCGTTTTAAATCTTTTTTCTTTTCTTTTCTTGCTCCTCTTACAGTATCACAGTAAATGTTCTCAAATAGATCTTAGTTACCTCAGAGGACGTTAATCCCCAAAGTCAGTCAGTCAGTCAGTCATTAAAGGCAAAAGCGAGGTAACGCACAACTGCATCAAGTAATCTTACAAGGCACGGCCCTAGACCTAATATGGATTCCCTCGCATACTAACCTAAGAGGAAATGATCTAGCCGACACTGCAGCAAAGAAGGCTTCCATTTCCTCCTCAACCGAAATTAATATTGGCTACTCCATCTCAGAATACCATTTATATTTTTCTCACGATGTTGTCATTTTTAAACCTCTTAACAGGTGATCCTGAGTTTTATCTTTTTTTTAACGAAACTAAAATAGAATTAAAATCCATGCTTCCAAAACGCATTTTTACTTACAAAACTAAACAGCACACACAAGAACGACCCCATGAAATACATCAAATGGGGCTTTTTTCCTAAACTCCCTCCAGCCCTATTACGCATTCTAAGAAGGGCCCGAACCAAAGGCCTCAATTGTTCCGTTTTCAAAAGAAACTGCGAGTGTGACAGCGAAATTACCATAGAGCACACCTTCGTAAAATGTACTTCAAACTTAACCCGCTTTGCAACCCTGTATGATTATATGGACAAATATAACCTTATGCCAATTCAATTCTTTAACCCGGACGATAAACACGGCCTCGACCATGACCCCTAGATTCATTCAGCACAACTGGGTCCGACCAGTAAAGCCGTCGCTGCCTGTGTGACAACCACCATAAACATCTACCACAGCGGGAAACTTTCAAGTTAAGTATGTTAAACCATCGCCCGCATTCAACTTTACAATCAAAGGATGTCTGTTGAGATAATCGAATGGATCAAAACTTTGAAGCCTGCGCGCATATTCTAAGCCGACTAACACATAACAGTCAAGGACATCATAAAATAGTTCTCGGTGAAAACTTGACCGAGGGCCATTTTACGACGTCCTTGACTAGATAGTGTTTATGATCAAACCAAGCACAACTCGAGTTTGTGAAGTATACTCAAAGAGTCATATGCGCTGTTTCTTGGGCAAGGTAAAGAACACCGAAAGTACTCCAATGCCGTTCTCGAGCTACGCTGACTTTTACAAAGGGAACAGCTGACGCGGCTTACGTAATCCGGTTTCCTGGTCATTTGTGTGAAAAATCTGTCCGACAAACAAAACTGCCCAACGAATAGAGATAACTCGGTCGAAAAAAATACTACCAACATATTAGCGCTATAGAAATCTCCTTAATAAATAAATAAATAAATAAATAAACATTCAAAACTGTGTAAAATGGTCAAACTGAAGTTTTTGCACAACAACTATGACCATACAAATTATTTCCTAAACTTAAAGTACTGGACAAATTAACCCCTTCGTTGTGAAGTTACACACGCGCAATGTCGAGACAAATTCATCAAAGACATGAACGCAATCATCCATGCAAAACGCGCTAATCATGCCTGTAAGGGCTGTTTTCAAGTCACTGAATGTCTAATGTTGATTGAGGTACACCATGTATGGTAACACTTATCTCCCAATACCCCCTCGGACAGTTCTAGAACCCCATGCAATGCTTAAAAGATAAACTCCATGTCCTCACTTAATTTTGGCAGTTCAAAACTGTCAAAAACATGATTTCTCATGTTGGTCATGCTCGCAATAGTTATCTCTAATCGATGCTTCATAATATCATGCACGTTTTAGTTCTGCAGTTGCTCATACATCTTTTCATAGACATCTGAAGACGTGTGCTGCCCACATACAGATCAAGTAATGTTCGACGAAGCCCGGACTTCGGTATTGCATTTCAGCTTGGTGGCTTAAAAATAAATTGATGACTTTGGTCATTAAAAATCTGAAAATTGTAAAATTTTTTTTTATATAAAACGATCCAAATTTACGTTCATCTTATTCTAAATCATTTGCTGATTCCAAAAACATATAAATATGTTATATTTGGATTAAAAACAAGCTCTGGAAATTAAATATATAAAAATTATTTTCAAAATTAAATTTTCTAAATCAATTCAAAAACACTTTCATTTTATTTCTTGTCGGTTCCTGATTGCAAAAACATATAGATATGATATGTTTGGATTAAAAACACGCTCAGAAAGTTAAAACGAAGAGAGGTACAGAAAAGCGTGCTATCCTTCTCAGCGCAACTACTAAACCGCTCTTCTTGTCAATTTCACTGCCTTTGCCGTGAGCGGTGGACTGACGATGCTACGAGTATACTGTCTTGCTGCGTTGCATTGCGTTCAGTTTCATTCTGGGAGTTCCACAGCTACTTGACTAAATGTTGTATTTTCGCCTTACGCGACTTGTTTGTTTCTGTTTTTATTTGTTTCTGTTGGGTTTCAAACAACATTCTGTGAGATCACCTTTAAGGTCATCGCCGTAACAAGAACACTGTTCTTCCTTTTATAGTCCATACAATATTTGCTGGCGTACACCCGTCAATTTTACGTTTATCAGTTCATGAAATATTTGCCGGCTTTTACCCATCTATGTTATCTTTCCCCGGTCAAGGCAATATATTGAAAAAATTGTTGAAACTTCAGAGAACCCTTTGCTTAAAGTTCCAAAGATTTTTTTGTTTAGGAGCTTTCTATTCTCTTCGATCATGAACAAGGAAATAGCTGAATGAGTATGACGCATTCTCTAAAGCTGTCCTGGGGTACAGAACGGATGTGATCACACACTTATCGCTCGCTTGAGTAATTCTTCAATCACGCAAGAAGCTTTTGTGGTGTTATGTTTTCTTGAAATAGTGACACGTTACCTGGCACACTTAAGCTAGGTTTCATGCCCCCCCTCCCTACCCATTGCGAATACAGACCACTTGAACGAAGCTGAGTGTGTGGAGTTACGCCATGGAGTCATACTCGCCGGAGGAAAAAGGATGAGTTCTTGGCTTTGTGGCGCCAATAACAAGTCTTTGGTGACGAATTGAGTCGTCTGTCACTGTGTCAGTAAAACTTAAAAAGGGAGGAAGGTCTCTTATTCATATTTGCTTCTTTGGCTACCATGAATGTCTCGTTGTATGCCTTTTTTCTTCCAAGTAAATACAACTATTGCAACAACAATAAAGCGCTAACAGGCAAGTGATATTTAATTTAAAAATGGAATACGCTTTAATTAAAAAACAAAAAGCACAACGAACAAGATGTTTTAATTTATTTCGCTCCAAGTCAAAATTTAAGCAAAACATCAAAAGAGTTTTTAATGCGCATTAAGTCCGCTGTCGCACGGAGGAATGTAGGATTACCAAAACCGGCAAAAGCAAAACTTGGTAGCACTTGTTTCAAAAGAACACCCCCCCCCCCCCCCCCCTTGTAGAACTTGGAATGCTAGATGCGTTGGCGGCAACCCAACCAGCCTCTCCCAACTTGCCGTATACCATTTACCATTCTGCCTTACCCAATTTGCCGCATCCTAGCCTGCTGCTTTGTATGTGTTAGTGCGTGTGTATTTGTGTGTGGGGGGCAGGGAGAGAGAGAGAGAGAGAGAGAGAGAGAGAGAGAGAGAGAGAGAGAGAGAGAGAGAGAGAGAGAGAGAGAGAATTTTGGAACTTTGAACTTTGAACTTTATTACAGGAAAGATAGCATTATGTCGATCACTAAGTGGGGCACTGCCCTTTGCTCCCTGTTATCCGAAAGCCAACAACAATAGGATGAGCATCAGAAGTGAAGATAAATAGGGAAATGTTTTCTCTGCGCGCGCGCCAGCAAGCAGGATGTCTCAGAACTGAAGCGGTAATTTTATGATCTAATTATAGGCGATGGGTTTATGGGTCACGTGATGTGGGGGCGGAGCAAAACATTGGTTGATACTTACTGTGTTGACATTAGTTCATTGGCCCCGCCCCAACATGATGTGACTTACTAATCCATGGGCTATCATTGGTTCATGTTTTTGGCGCTAAACTATCTGACAGTAAAGTACTATTTTGATGTGACACGTTATTACTTGGTGCAAATACGCGCGGTGTTTAAAACCACTTGGCGGACAGAACTGTGCATTCCCACAATTCGACACTTACTACACCCATAACCACACCGTTGATCAATTGCTGAGAAATGGCGCAAATGACAGTTGGGGAAACATTCAGAAGTTGGAACGACCTTACCGAACGGCTGGCAGACTTTTCCAGAAAGAACGATTTGGTGTACGTGGTCAAATACAGTCGTGCTGTTCAACTTGCGAACAAGAATTCAAAACAGCCCTTTCCAGACGAACTGAAGTATGCATACGCAAAACTTGTGTGCAAGTACTCAGGAAAAGGACGACTCACAGGCCGAGGTGCGAATAGGAGCAATGGGTAAGCGGATTTATACTTATTTGCTATACTTCTTATGCTTCCTTGTCACAGATAGTAACTCGTATGAATGTTTAATTTTAATATTATTATTTATTTTTTATTTTTATTTAGTCAAGTTTTGACTAAATATTTTAACGTAGAGGGGGGAATCGAGACGAGGGTCGTGGTGTATGTTTGTGTGTGTGTGTGTGTCTGTCTGTCTGTCTGTGTGTGTAGAGCGATTTAGACTAAACTACTGGACCGATCTTTATGAAATCCCCATACTTTTTTTTCATTTTTTCAATAAATGTCTTTGATGACGTCATATCCGGCTTTTCGTGAAAGTTGAGGCGGCACTGTCACGCTCTCATTTTTCAACCAAATTGGTTGAAATTTTGATCAAGTAATCTTCGACGAAGGCCTGGGTTTGGTATTGCATTTCAGCTTGGTGGCTTAAAAACTAATGAGTGAGTTTGGTCATTAAAAATCTGAACATTGTAAAAAAAAAATTTTTTTTATAAAACGATCCAAATTTACGTACATCTTATTCTTTATCATATTCTGATTCAAAAAATATATAAATATGTTATATTTGGATTAAAAACAAGCTCTGAGAATTAAAAATATAAAAATTATTATCAAAATTAAATTGTCCAAATCAATTTTAAAAACACCTTCATCTTATTCCTTGTCGGTTCCTGATTCCAAAAACATATAGATGTGATATGTTTGGATTAAAAACACGCTCAGAAAGTTAAAACGAAGAGAGGTACAGAAAAGCGTGCTATCCTTCTCAGCGCAAGTGCTACTCCGCTCATCTTGTCAATTTCACTGCCTTTGCCGTGCGCGGTGGACTGACGATGCTACGAGTATACGGTCTTGCTGGGTTGCATTACGTTCAGTTTCATTCTGTGAGTTCGACAGCTACTTGACTAAATGTTGTATTTTCGCCTTACGCGACTTGTTACATTTAGTCAAGTTATTCCGATTGTGAAGAAAATGTAACAGCAGAATACATCGCGCGTCGTGAATCGCTGCGCCCCTCGTAGCGCCGCGCGTTGTAAATCGCAACGCTGCACAACGCGCCGCGCGCTGTGAATCCACATCGCTCTTTGTGTGAGTGTGTGTGTGTGTGAGTGTGTGTTGGTCTGTCGTTCTCTGTCTCTCTGTCTCTCTCTGTCTCTGTCTGTCTCTCTCTCTCTCTCATCAGTTCATCAGTCTGCAAAGATTAAACATTTTCTAAATTTTGATGCACGCAGAACATTTTTTCAAGCGCATGTGCAGTCTGGAATAGACTATGCATCAACCCTTTGGGATTCTGCAAGTGATGCAGCTTTAAGACCCCTAAAATCTTTGCACAGACGCGGAGTAAAAGTTGTTCTGCTGAAAAACAGCACCCTCTCTAATCATGACTACAAAAAAGCTGAAATTCTTCCACTTTCATCCAGACTAGCGTTTAACAAGGCAAGGTTTATGCATAAAATAGTTCGTGGACATGTACCGGACTATTTAACTGAAAGAATATTATTAACTGAGACTTCATCAAGCCGCACGAAGAAACTAAATGTTCCCCTCCCTAGAATTGACTTGTATAAAACTAGTCTAGCATACTCAGGTCCATTTCTGTGGAATGTTTTACCAGTTTCTCTCAGACAGCCACTTTCTGTTGCCAGTTTTAGAAGACATACTTTTTTTGTATATGCTTTCATCGTCGTGTGGCACTTAATGCCGCGATCAGGTACTGCTGTTTGATAAGTACATGAAGATCTACTAATATAATCATTTTTTTTCTTCTTTTTTTTCTTTTTTTCCTCTTTGTCTGATTTAATAACCATGTTTTTATGTTTTTGTTTTGCTTCTTCTTCTGCTTCATTATTATGCACTGCTTAGTTAATTCCCTCTTGGGCGAGGGCTGGATGAAAAAAGATCTCTCTCTCTCTCTCTCTCTCTCTCTCTCTCTCTCTCTCTCTCTCTCTCTCTCTCTCTCTCTCTCTCTCTCTCTCTTCTCTCTCTCTCTCACGTTTTGCGTTGCTTGAAACAGTTTTCATTATACCTTTGACAATAAGTATGTCATGTTCGTTTGTATGTATATTTTTGTTTGTTTGTTTAGTCTGTAATCGTTTGCTTGTTTGTCGTTTGTTTTTATTACTTCTTTAATTGATATTCCAACATTTTAAAACGTATTATCATTCGGGCGAGGGCTGGATGTAAAAAAGCACCTGTTTGCTTATGCCATTACCCTCGTTAATAAAGAATTTGTCATTGTCATTGTCTCTCTCTCTCTCTCTGTCTGTCTCTCTCTCTAAAATAACGAAACCCTAGAAGAGTTCGGACCAACAAAATAAATTTGGCTTATATTTTGCCTGTGTGCATTAATAGGTAACATGCGCCTTGAGTCGCCTTGTGTGGTGAGATACGTGCGCGATATAAATCCTCGTAAATAAATAAATAAATGAACAAATAAATAAATAGTGTAAACACAAATAAATCAATTGGTCAGAATGTTGAATTGTTGTTTCGTTCCTTGTTAATTTTGCCCCGTTTCGTAAATATATTGTTTTGTACTTTCAGGTCAAAGAAAACAGAATGCCCAGCCTTCATTTTTGTATCTGCTGACCGCAAGAAAGGTTTGCTTTGGATCAAAAACATGATGAACAGTCACAACCATGAGTCCTCGAACAACAACGATGCAGAGGTACGCAACGTACTTCATGTGCATCCGACTAATACCTAAGTCATCATTTTGTTTTCATTGAATATGTTTTATGTGTTGTGTGATATATTAAATTTAGGACACTCGTCACATTCTAAGATCTTGAGCAGAGACCCTTTAATTTGTGTGACTGATAAAATGTTTCTTTATAGTGTTTACCGTATACATCATGTAGCAAGAATGATCTCTCTCTCTCTCTCTCTCTTTCTCTCTTTCTCTGGGTCTCTCTCCCTCTCTCTCTCTCTCTCCCCCTCTCTCTCTCTCTCTCTCCCTCGCGCTCTTTATCTCTCCCTCGCCCCCCCTTCTCTCTCTCTCACTCTCCCCCTCTCTCTCTCTCTGATGTGTGTGACTGATAAAATGTTTCTTTATAGTGTTTACCGTATAGCAA
>NW_027125810.1:17500-44479 GCF_037325665.1 Littorina saxatilis
ATGTCATGACGATGAAAGGCACTTGGGCAATATATTGTGTGGTTTTTGTCATAACACACGAGGCGTTTAAGTAACAATGCCAATCATTTTCTGTTGTGCAGGTCCAGTGTCACTTTCACCTAAAAATATCGCAGACACTGATGAGCCTGATTTGGGGTAGGTGAACACAAGATGCCAGTTTACAAACTTCTGTTATCAAATTAAACGATAGTTCCTTTCAAAAAATGTCGTAGTGCAATATTAAATCTGTTTGTAAGCTCACTGCTAATGAGGTAGTGGATCCAGAATGTTGCTTTCCAAAAAGCAGTTCATATTGAATACATTAAGACGAGTCATAATTTTAAGAATTCATGTAACGTTTCGGTCTCGTCATTTTCGTTTGTACTGTAGGGTTTTGTAGCCTAGCTGTGTCGTTTATCTTTTGTAGGAAAAAAGTGGAAAAAACAGACTTTATGTTTTTCTATATGACAAACGGGGTGAAAGTGTTTAAGTCGGACCGCATTCACGGAATTTCTGAATTGACGGGAATTCGGCAAGACTTTTGCCCATTTCGCGTAATCCGAAAAAAAGGCAGCCAGGATTGAGGGTTTTGCCAGGATGTGCAAGGATACGTCTAAAACAAGCCTATTTTGCCAATCCGTAATCTTCTGTATTTTGTGTGTGTGGTGCTTTAGCTCCTTGTTATGGTTTGCGGAGCGACTCGGACACAGATTGATAACGGACTCTCATGCTCGAGAAACTGTCTCACTACGCGAAGTAACAATGTGCCGAGTGAGCTCAGGTAGCAGAGCACTTGACTCAAAACCCGAATCAATAAAATCAATCATTTTAAAGAACATTTGTTTTTAGGAACAGCCCAATGGGCGCTTGTAACCCCGCGCGTCGATTGCCGGTAATAGCTCTTAATGAACTCGGCCTGGCACGCAATATACCTCTTGCAGTAGAATTGGAATGTTACGATTAACCAGGAAATTCATTTATCTAAATTGTTCACCTGTTGTATCAAAATTAAATCATATAATTGTCATGTGCATGGCAGGTTGACGTTGCCAGACGAAAAACTGGCAGCACGTGTCAAACAACTGAAATCGGAACTGTTTGCCATATTTGACGGGACCAAAGAAAGTGACCGTCATAAGCTGTACTGCCGAGGTGGAGTATCCCGACGTGAGTTTCACTTCATTGCTGCCTTATTCAATAATGGTCTCCCCACCCAACACGGTCTTTAATTAAAAAAGCTAATCGTGTTTATTACTTTTGTAGTTACAATGACATGGTACTATTTACTGTAATCCAGTACTTACACAAAATTATTCACACACTAACATCTTGCTTAGTTGGTGACAAAACGTAATGATTATCAATCAATAGGAGAAATTATGTATAACGCCATCTCAATCGAAGGATGCACGTGTCAACTTTACTAAGGGTAAAAAACAGGTGGGGTTCAGACCCTTTTTGATAGGTGCCACTAAAGGAAAGATCTTTATTCTTTAACCTCGTACTATACGGTTTTTTTCGGTGTATTTTGGGAGTACCCTCAGTATAGCGGTGGTCACGTAGCCCATGTAAAGAAATCGTTGATCCAAGATGTTTGCCAGATAGTGAAGTGAAATGCCTTTGATGGCACCAGAAGTTTAAATGAAAGACCACGGGTATTTGTTTTTATGTTGGTCCAGAAATTCAGTATAAATGTGTCATTAAAGTAATTCGCTGCACCTGGCACTGAACACACTATTGGCAAAGATCTACATAGGAGCCTCGGGGTGCGGCAGTCTGTTCCGCTCATAAGAGAGTGAGGTATTTTCTTATAAACAATTTCTGAAACTGTTTATTACAGGATCGCTGGATGGATATGGAGGACTTGGCTACCTTCAAGAAGGCCAGGAAGACCTTGTGATGGATATTCTCTTATCTCTATTCTCCAAGCACGGAACATTGTCTTTGAACGTACGTAAGAGTGGTTTACTGATTTAGTTTTGATGGCCTTCATACAGTAGCATAACATGTACACACATTGTGTCACGAAAGTAGCAGCCCGTTTTACAAGAAATGGTTAGGAAAATGTTGATGTATTCGTATGTATTTCATCGCATTATTGGAAATAATGTTTTTGGCATTGAAACTCCTGATGGAACTTGTGACTATTTGCAAGCTTTGGCGTCAATACTTTCGGCGTTTATTGTTGATTAATTTGTTTTTTAGGGGTACAGTTTTACTGCCTTGTTTTTCTAAAACCGCAGCTTCAGGCTTAAAGACAAAAAACGTAACAATACTTTCTTATGCGATGTTACATTCACGCTTCTGAGATTTATTATTTGTACTATAAGTGTGTGTCTGTCTGTCTAATTAAAAGACCACTGGATCGACGTACTAGTATATGTAACATTTTGTTTTGTTAAACATAAACGTTTCATTAACATACAATTCTTGTTTTTGATCCCGTACGATGTACAGTTCAGAGAGTTCGTTGTCGTAACAGAGGCATCGGAATCTCCTATTATTAACACAAAGAAGATGAACAATTAACGGTTTTTTTCTTTTAATGTGGAGTGCTCACCCATTTGCAAACGGAGTGTTTCGCTTTCATTGAAATCCGCTTGTAATGCCTAATTATTTTCTCTCGGGGTTATCAAATACTGTTGAAAATGGGTAACACTGTGGTACTTTTGTTGTGTCTGTTTTAGATGGCTGACTACTTGATGAGGGTACTGCTGCCGGAGGTTGTTGACAAAATATTTGTCAGCCAGTCATGAAAGAAACATTAGATATTGTAAACATTTGTTACAATGTGTTTTGGTGATTTTGGTTAGATGTGTGTTTTAGATTATGTACAGTCAATGTTTTTCCTGATCAAACTTGCTGCTATTGAACTTTTTGTTCAATAAAAACGCCAATGAAGTATATACAAAGTATACATTAAATGCAATCGTTTTCGAATCATCAGTGATCGGTCATCATCGAACCAAAAGCAATTTCAATGTTCAAACAAATAAACAAATATAAAACATCAGGGTAGCATAGTAAACGCGGTGTTAACCTGCATATTTCGAGCTTTTGGAATGATATGAGAACAGGTCAATGCTTTTTTTAGTCTTATGTTTTAAAGTTTTGTTGTTGATCTACATGTATTAACCATTCAAGAACTTTGATTGAACAACAGTTTAAGATATTGCCATCAACACAATATTCAATGAACAGCTATTTATGCGTTTAGTTATCAGTTTGATGGTATATGTATGTGTTGTTTATAATGATGTAACAGAGAATTAAAGCTTTGTCATGAATGATCCGGAATGCACCACCTCTATTATTGTCACTATGGCCATGTTACTGCTCACTACATCTATCGTCACGCTCATAAGAAAAAATACCTATCTCAGTGTTAGACATGTCTGTGGTGAAACTACAGGGGGAGCTACTGGAAGGGTATATATCATGTGTAAGAGAGTACACAGTCTTAGACCATCGGAACCATTGCCACGGTAACGTAAGCAAAACTGCCGAACACTTTTTCTTTATGATGCAGAACAAATTGTTTTGAAAATGTACGGAATGCAGAATCTCTTTATGGGTTGATTTGCAGTTTTGCCGACTGAAAATGTTGCGGTCACCTTTTTATTTCACGTTATGCTGTGGTAACAGCCGAAGATGGGCAGTTCGCAAATTAAAATGAGATAAGCAGATTGTTCAGAAACCAAAGACGTTCCAGAACATAAAAAATGACAGAGGCAATTACCGTATGAGCGTGACGCTATGTTCGTCTGCGTGTGACTGTCTCTCTCTCTCTCGCTCCCTCCCTCCTTACCTCTCTCTCTTCCTCCCTCCTTTGCTCCCTCTCTCTCTCTCCCTCCGTACCTCTCTCTCCCTCCCTCCCTCCTTTGCTCCCTCTCTCTCTCTCTCTCTCCCTCCCTCCTTACCTCTCTCTCCCTCCCTCCTTTGCTCACTCTCTCTCTCCCTTCCTACGTACCTCTCTCTCTCCCTCCCTCCTTTGCCCCCTCTCCCTCTCTCCTCTCCCCTCCTTTGCTCCCTTTATCTCTCTCTCACTCTCTTTCTCCGTACCTCTCTCTCCCTCCCTCCCTCCTTTGCTCCCTCTCTCTCTCTCCCTCCTTCCTTACCTCTCTCTCTCCCTCCCTCCTTTGCTCCCTCTCTCTCTCCCTTCCTACGTACCTCTCTCTCTCCCTCCCCCCTTTTCTCCCTCTCTCTCTCCCCCCTTACCTCTCTCTCTCCATCCCTCCTTTGCTCCCTCTCTCTTTCTCCCTCCCTCCGTATCTCTCTCTCTCCCTCCCTCCTTTGCTCCCTCTCTTTCTCTCACCCTCCTTACCTTTCTATCTCCCTCCCTCCTTTGCTCCCTCTCTCTCTCTCCCTCCTTTGCTCCCTCTCTCTCTCTCTCTCACTCTCTTTCTCCGTACCTCTCTCTCTCCCTCCCTTCATCCTTACCTCTCTCTCTCCATCCCTCCTTTGCTCCCTCTCTCTTTCTCCCTCCCTCCATACCTCTCTCTCTCCCTCCCTCCTTTGCTCCCTCTATCTCTCTCTCTCACTCTCTTTCTCCGTACCTCTCTCTCTCCCTCCCTTCATCCGTACCTCTCTCTCTCCCTCCCTCCTTTGCTCCCCCTCTCTCTCTCCTTTCCTCCGTACCTCTCTCTCTCCCTCCCTCCTTTGCTCCCTCTATCTCTCTCTCTCACTCTCTTTCTCCGTACCTCTCTCTCTCCCTCCCTTCATCCGTACCTCTCTCTCTCCCTCCCTCCTTTGCTCCCCCTCTCTCTCTCCTTTCCTCCATACCTCTCTCTCTCCCTCCCTCCTTTGCTCCCTCTATCTCTCTCTCACTCTCTTTCTCCGTACCTCTCTCTCTCCCTCCCTTCATCCGTACCTTTCTCTCTCCCTCCCTTCCTCCGTACCTCTCTCTCTTCCTCCCTCCTTTGCTCCCTCTCTCTCCCTCCCTCCTTACCTCTCTCTCTCCCTCCCTTCATCCGTACCTTTCTCTCTCCCTCCCTTCCTCCTTACCTCTCTCTCCCCCTCCCTCCTTTGCTCCCTCTCTCTTTCTCCCTCCCTCCGTATCTCTCTTTCCCTCCCTCCTTTGCTCCCTCTCTCTTTCTCCCTCCCTCCGTATCTCTCTCTCCCTCCCTCCTTTGCTCCCTCTCTCTCTCTCACCCTCCTTACCTATCTCTCTCCCTCCCCCCTTTGCTCCCTCTCTCTCTCTCTCTCTCTCTCTCCCTCCCTCCGTACCTGTCTTTCTCACTCCCTCCTGTGCTCCCTCTCTCTCCCTCCCTCCTTTGCTCCCTCTCTCTCTCTCCCTCCCTTCCTCCGTAACTCTCTCTCCCTCCTTCCTTTGCTCCCTCTCTCTCTCCCTCCTTACCTCTCTCTCTGCCTCCCTCCTTTGCTCCCTCTCTCTTTCTCCCTTCCTCCATACCTCTCTCTCTCTCTCCCTCCCTCTTTTGCTCCATCTCTCTCTCTGCCTTCCTCCGTACCTCTCTCTCTCTCCCTCCCTCTTTTGCTCCCTCTCTCTCTCTCCCTTCCTCCGTACCTCTCTCTCCCTCCCTCTTTTGCTCCCTCTCTCTCTCTCTCACTCCCTCCTTACCTATCTCTCTCCCTCCCTCCTTTGCTCCCTCTCTCTCTCTCTCCCTCCCTCCGTACCTCTCTCTCTCTCCCTCCCTCATTTGCTCCCTCCCTCCTTTGCTCCCTCTCTCTCTCTTCCTCCCTCCGTACCTCTCTCTCTTCCTCCCTCCTTTGCTCTCTCTCTCTCTCTCTCTCTCTCTCCCTCCCTCCCTCCTTACCTCTCTATCTTCCTCCCTCTTTTGCTCCCTCTCTCTCTCTCTCTCCCTCCGTACCTCTCTCTCCCTTCCTCTCTCCTTTGCTCTCTCTCTCTCTCCCTCCCTCCTTACCTCTCTCTCTCCCTCCCTCCTTTGCTCCCCCTCTCTCTCTCCCTACCTCCGTACCTCTCTCTCCCTCCCTCCTTTTCCCCCTCTCTCTCCCTTTCTTCCTCCGTACCTCTCTCTCAATATATATCACGACTTCCCCGCCCCCTTTATTCCATCCCTTCCTACCGCCAACAATCTACTTTTCTCTACCTCCCTCTTACCCTCTCTCTCCCTCCCCTCTGTCTCTCCATCTCACTCTCTATACCCCTCCCCCTATCTCTTTCTTCCTCCCACTCTCTTCCTCCCTTCCTATCTCCCCCTCTCTCACTCCCTTCCTCCCTCCCACTATTTCTTTCCATCCTTCCTTCCCCTCTCTACTCTCTCATTTTCCCTCCTCTCTTCCTCCCTCCATATCTCACTCTCTCCCCCCTCTCATTCCTTCCACCCCACTATTTCTTTCCCTCCCTTCCTCTCTCCCTCCCTTCCACACTCCCTATCTCTTTCTTCTTCTTTTCCTCCCTCAATCCCACCAAATCTCTTCCCCCCTCTCTCTCTCTCTCCCTCCCTTCTTTTCTCCTTCTCTCTCCATCCCTTTCACTCAGTCCATTCCTATATATCTCTCTTCCTCCCCATTTATCTCCCTTCCTCCGTACATCTCTCTTTATCTTGGTAGTATTATGACATTTATTAAATTGAAAGTAACAAGAAAGCACCTACGCGGTTCATACTTCGCAATAAGTCAAGTCAAGTCAATACTTATTTCAAAAAAACCCTAGGGTTACATGAATAAAATAAATAAAAATTGCAATAAACACGACAAAAAAGATGTAATAATGAGACACAACACTTCGAATTAACCGAAAATAAATCTCATAACAAAATAATTGTAATCATTTTTTTTTTTACAGGAATGTATATGTTTCTGTGTTTGTTTTTGTTTTAATACAAAACAACAAAAAAAACCGTGATCAAATAATCAGAACTCTTTCAAAATACTCTTAATAAAATATATTAAATGCAATAACTTTTTTTTATTTTTTTAATTCAAATACATGTTTAAGTTTGACTGCATTTGAATAGAAACTGAATTTTGATGAAAGCAGTTACTGTAAAGTCATTTGAAGTCACATGATAAAAATCACATGGTTTAGTTGAGCAGACCAAAAAGTGCAGAGCTAAAATGTGTGTATGAATCTGTGTGAAAATCCAGTCCGTTTGTCCACAGGGATGCTAGGAAGCAGTCAAATGGGGTCGCTCAATCTGCTCAAATCCAGTCAAATGGGGTCGCACGGGCCGACAAATGGGGACGTCCCCGTTTGTCGGAAGCGTCCCCATTTGACTGCTCTCCAGTGACAATCGTCCCCATTTGTCGGTAAAACCACCTACACACAAACACAAACACTAACACTTGTGCACAACATGAACACAAACACACACACACCGCGCGAGAGAGAAAGACTACAGGGAGGCATGACGTCATGATGCATTAATTGACGTCAAAGACTTTCGACCGTGACGTATTCTTCTTACGCGAGCTTTATCCATAGACTTGGAAACTACGGAATTTCTACCCGTCCAAAGCGGCCTTGGGTGGCGTTCGCTCAAAAAATGGGGGCGCCAATTTTACCCACCGTATTTTTGTTAGTATGGTCCCAATTTTTGGTGAACTTCCATCTCCAACTGTGGCCCATTTTCGGGCACAAAGAATCCTTCTTTATCATGTATTATTCGGTATGCACATTTCTCAAATCGATTACAGTATAGCGTTCACGGGATACCTCCAGCTTCGCTGGGATAACGCTCATAACATGTGTATAACTGCACGCACACGCACACCCACAACAAACACACAGACACACAGAAACACACACACACACACACACACACACACACACACACATACATACACACACACACACACCCACACACACACACACACACACACACACACACACACACATACACACACAAACACGCTGACGCTCGCTGATCCGCTATATATACACTCGGCATGTCACCTCTACATATACATATATCGTAATTATGATATCATCTCACACCATAAGACATCACACCTAATCACATTATATCATGTTACATGGAGATGTATCATATCATATCATATATAATATATGATATAATATCATATTATGTATCTTGACAGATTAAGTAACCTGTGCCAGTTTTTAAAGGCGGACATTCATGAATCATGCAATTGTCGGCATCATATCACATACACAATAATGTTTCTAGGATTCAGCGTGAAAATAGGTGGAAAAGAGTAAATCGTGCAAATCAAGATTGTGTTTTCTAACTGTGCTCTGTGTCCTAGCAAGAAAGGACAGCAGTGACGTTGTAGAAACAATTTGTCCGTAGAAGGTTTTAACAGGTCTATCTCTCTCTCTCTCTCTCTCTCTCTCTCTCTCTCTCTCTCTCTCTCTCTCTCTCTCTCTCTCTCTCTCTCTCTCTCTCTCTCTCTCTCTCCCTCTCCCTCTTTCTCTCTCTCTCTCTCTATCTCTCTCTCTATCTCTCTCTCTCTCTCCCTGTCTCTATCTCTATCTGTCACGCTCTCTCTCTCTATCTATCTCTCTCTCTCTCTCCCTCTCTCTCTCTCTCTCTCTCTCTCTCTCTCTCTCTCTCTCTCTCTCTCTCTCTCTCTCTCTCTCTCAGTTTCAGTCCTTCCAAAGTATGTACCTTACGATGTGTGGTCTGCTTTCAGTCAATATGTTTTCAACGTTTCTTTGCAGTGCGATTGGCTGGTGTTTGATATACGATTTGAACAGAATCCATGGTGTGATATTGGCAGCAAGGGTAATACGGTTGGTGGGTGTGTAAGCACAGCGCGTAGAGACACCGTTCAAGCGCGTCATTGTCTGTGTTCAGATAGCGTGCCAGGGTGGATTTCAAAGCAACACTCAGTATAGGTATCAGGTCGCCATGTGTCAATCTACACATTCATCTCTTAATTCTTTCCCTCGGTTTCTCGGGACAAGCCGACACAATATTTTTTTTCTGTAATGTTTGGCCTGAAAATATACGTGTTTGTACGTCTGTATATGAATTGGTTTATTGACGGTTTTGTCATTGTTTTTGTTTCACTCCCTGATTCATCATATTCGTCAGTCTTAGGGAAATATTGAATAATTATGAAACTCGCGAGACTTTCAAGAATATTCAAGCTCAATGACCATTGTGTAGAATTTGGCTCAAGCGCGTGCCTGTTTTCAGAATGGGACTTGAGAGTTATTTCTTCAGTGGTTTCAGTCCCTTGATCTATTCTACCCGTCATACAAAAGTAAGCAGATACATTTAGCTGTAGACCTTTGTGATGCGGGCAGCTATGTTAAAACCCAGTATATTGCCAGAAAGGTAATTCATTCCCCTACCGTACATATGAAACAAAGAGTTTCATTTGTCATGAATTAGTGTTTATACCTAGGACAACCCCCAACATTTAATTCGCGAAAGCAAACTTGCAGACACTAAAATACACAACTAAATCAAAGTAAGCAGGAGTGACCCCGTTTGAGATCTCAAATGGAAGAACAACACATGTTCTACACACACAAATTGATTTGGTTCAGCTGTTGTGCCTACCAGTGTTGTTTAGCCATTTTGAAGAAGACTGGTGTCAGCCTCGTCATTAGCCGTAAAAGTAATTTTGTTTTAGCGTCATTGTGTGTGGCTATGTGGGTAAACACCCTGTAGTTTTGTAATGGCTCGATGTTGCTTTTTACCACAGTGTTTTTGATGTTTTTGTGTTTGTTGTTGTTTGTTGTTGCTGTTGCTGTTGCTGTTGTTGTTGTTGTTGTTGTTGTTGTTGCTGTTGTTGTTGTTGTTGTTGTTGTTGTTGTTGTTGTTGTTTTCACAGAAAGCTGGCATTGCACGAACAGAGAACTGCAGCGAAAGTAGAAAGACATGGACAGATTCAGAATGTTCTTCAACTTGTAAGTGTCCATGAATAGACCAATTATGATACCTTATAGACGGTCAGAGTTGACCTTTCCATGCTGATACAGGGTGACCCTCCAAAAAAAGAGTACCCAAACAAAACGTCATAAAAGTCATAAATTGAACAAAAATAAAGCAATCTTCATGAAATTGATTTACACACACAAGTAGCTTCTGCATGATTTGCACAGAAAATGCTCCAAATTTTAGCGTTCTAGCTTGTCTTTCAGGAAAGTTATGCTCATATGCGGCGAGTTCAAGTTTGTCTGGGTACTCTTTTTTTTGGGTCACCCTGTACCATGCAGAATCAGGATTTATTGGGACCTTCACCTTTTTACACACTGAATTTACTGTAGCTTACTACAATCTACACACTGAATTTACTGTAGCTTACTACAGTCTACACACTGAATTTACTGTAGCTTACTAGAGTCTACACACTGAATTTACTGTAGCTTACTACAGTCTACACATTGAAGTTACTGTAGCTTACTGCAGTCTACACACTGAATTTACTGTAGCTTACTGCAGTCTACACACTGAATTTACTGTAGCTTACTACAGTCTACACACTGAATTTACTGTAGCTTACTACAGTCTACACACTGAATTTACTGTAGCTTACTACAGTCTACACACTGAATTTACTGTAGCTTACTACAGTCTACACACTGAATTTACTGTAGCTTACTACAGTCTACACACTGAATTTACTGTAGCTTACTGCAGTCTACACACTGAATTTACTGTAGCTTACTACAGTCTACACACTGAATTTACTGTAGCTTACTACAGTCTACACACTGAATTTACTGTAGCTTACTACAGTCTACACACTGAATTTACTGTAGCTTACTGCAGTCTACACACTGAAATTACTGTAGCTTACTACAGTGTACACACTGAATTTACTGTAGCTTACTACAGTCTACACACTGAATTTACTGTAGCTTACTACAGTCTAAACACGCACTTATGGCGGTTAAGGTTTTCACAGCTGAAGGCCGTGTTTCTCAGTAGTTTAAGAAGTGGCAACGTCAAACCATAAACTTGGTCGTGTTTATGTGTCACTTATAAAAGAAGCGGCAACGTCATACCAACATCCTGGTCGTGCTTATTTGTCACTTATATAAGAAGCGGCAACGTCATTCCAACATCCTGGTCGTGCTTATTTGTAACATATATAAGAAGCGGCAACGTCATACCAACATCCTGGTCGTGCTTATGTGTCACTTATATAAGAAGCGGCAACGTCATACCAACATCCTGGTCGTGCTTATTTGTAACATATATAAGAAGCGGCAACGTCATACCAACATCCTGGTCGTGCTTATGTGTCACTTATATAAGAAGCGGCAACGTCATACCAACATCCTGGTCGTGCTTATTTGTCACTTATATAAGAAGCGGCAACGTCATACCAACATCCTGGTCGTGCTTATTTGTCACTTATATGAAAAGCGGCAACGTCATACCAACATCCTGGTCGTGTTTATGTGTCACTTATAAAAGAAGCGGCAACGTCATACCAACATTCTGGTCGTGCTTATTTGTCACTTTTATAAGAAGCGGCAACGTCATACCAACATCCTGGTCGTTTTTATGTGTCACTTATAAAAGAAGCGGCAACGTCATACCAACATCCTGGTCGTGTTTATGTGTCACTTATAAAAGAAGCGGCAACGTCATACCAACATCCTGGTCGTGTTTATGTGTCACTTATATAAGAAGCGGCAACGTCATACCAACATCATGGTCGTGTTTATGTGTCACTTATATAAGAAGCGGCAACGTCATACCAACATCCTGGTCGTGTTTATGTGTCACTTATAAAAGAAGCGGCAACGTCATACCAACATCCTGGTCGTGTTTATGTGTCACTTATAAAAGAAGCGGCAACGTCATACCAACATCCTGGTCGTGTTTATGTGTCACTTATATAAGAAGCGGCAACGTCATACCAACATCATGGTCGTGTTTATGTGTCACTTATATAAGAAGCGGCAACGTCATACCAACATCCTGGTCGTGTTTATGTGTCACTTATAAAAGAAGCGGCAACGTCATACCAACATCCTGGTCGTGTTTATGTGTCACTTATAAAAGAAGCGGCAACGTCATACCAACATCCTGGTCGTGTTTATGTGTCACTTACATAAGAAGCGGCAACGTCATACCAACATCCTGGTCGTGTTTATGTGTCACTTATATAAGAAGCGGCAACGTCATACCAACATCCTGGTCGTGCTTATGTGTCACTTATATAAGAAGCGGCAACGTCATACCAACATCCTGGTCGTGTTTATGTGTCACTTATAAAAGAAGCGGCAACGTCATACCAACATCCTGGTCGTGTTTATGTGTCACTTATAAAAGAAGCGGCAACGTCACAAAAACATACTGGTCGTGTTTATGTGTCACTTATATAAGAAGCGGCAACGTCATACCAACATCATGGTCGTGTTTATGTGTCACTTATATAAGAAGCGGCAACGTCATACCAACATCCTGGTCGTGTTTATGTGTCACTTATAAAAGAAGCGGCAACGTCATACCAACATCCTGGTCGTGTTTATGTGTCACTTATAAAAGAAGCGGCAACGTCATACCAACATCCTGGTCGTGTTTATGTGTCACTTACATAAGAAGCGGCAACGTCATACCAACATCCTGGTCGTGTTTATGTGTCACTTATAAAAGAAGCGGCAACGTCATACCAACATCCTGGTCGTGCTTATGTGTCACTTATATAAGAAGCGGCAACGTCATACCAACATCCTGATCGTGTTTATGTGTCACTTACAAAAGAAGCGGCAACGTCATACCAACATTCTGGTCGTGCTTATTTGTCACTTATATAAGAAGCGGCAACGTCACAAAAACATCCTGGTCGTGCTCATTTGTCACTTATATAAGAAGCGGCAACGTCACAAAAACATACTGGTCGTGCTCATTTGTCACTTATATAAACAGACGGGCATAGTCTTACACACAGATAATGTTTCACTACAGACGTTGCAGTCAAGATAGAACAGTACATTTTTACACACAGAGAATGTTTCACTACAGACGTTACTGTCAAGATAGAACACTACATTCTTACACACAGAGAATGTTTCACTACAGACGTTAGAGTCAAGATAGAACACTACATTCTTACACACAGAGAATGTTTCACTACAGACGTTAGTCAAGATAGAACACTACATTCTTACACACAGAGAATGTTTCACTACAGACGTTACAGTCAAGATAGAACAGTACATTCTTACACACAGAGAATGTTTCACTACAGACGTTACAGTCAAGATAGAACAGTGCATTCTTGCACACAGATAATGTTTCACTGCAGACGTTACAGTCAAGATAGAACAGTGCATTTTTACACACAGAGAATGTTTCACTACAGACGTTACAGTCAAGATAGAACAGTGCATTCTTACACACAGATAATGTTTTACTACAGACGTTACAGTCAAGATAGAATACTACATTCTTACACACAGAGAATGTTTCACTGCAGACGTTACAGTCAAGATAGAACAGTGCATTCTTACACACAGATAATGTTTTACTACAGACGTTACAGTCAAGATAGAATACTACATTCTTACACACAGAGAATGTTTCACAACAGACGTTTCAGTCAAGATAGAACACTACATTCTTACACACAGAGAATGTTTCACTACAGACGTTACAGTCAAGATAGAACAGTGCATTCTTACACACATAGAATGTTTCACTACAGACGTTACAGTCAAGATAGAACACTACATTCTTACACCCAGAGAATGTTTCACTACAGACGTTACAGTCAAGATAGAACAGTGCATTCTTACACACAGAGAATGTTTCACTACAGACGTTACAGTCAAGATAGAACAGTACATTCTTACACCCAGAGAATGTTTCACTACAGACGTTACAGTCAAGATAGAACACTACATTCTTACACACAGAGAATGTTTCACTACAGACGTTACAGTCAAGATAGAACAGTACATTCTTACACACAGAGAATGTTTCACTACAGACATTACAGTCAAGATAGAACACTACATTCTTACACACAGTCTTTGTTACCTTCACATACAGCAATTCATAGAGTGATGTTTCCCTGGTAACCGCTGTTTACAACTAGGTATAGAGATGTTTGCATCAGTCAGTGTTCACAGCTAGGTGGAGATGTATGCATTAGTCAGTGATCACAGCTAGGTAGAGATGTTTGCATAAGTCTGTTTTCAGAAAACATTTTGCCGCAGTCAGAGTTCACAGTCAAGAAGAGACACGTAACATATCACACCACTCCGTGGTCTCTGAGTGTGAGGCCTTGGGGCTGGGCGGGCAAGTCAACAAGATGACGAAGACAAGTTTTGAACAGACGTCCCGAGTGTGCTGCCTGGACTTCAGAAGAGTCGTCAGCACGGAGAAAACACGATTGACGAGTGACTGCCTAACGCCTTGAATCAGTTTGACACAGAGCACGTTTTCTTGAAGTTAAAAAGTAGTTTCTTTTGTTTTTTATAACGATACTCTTAAACAAGTATAGGCCTAAGACACCCGACTGGCGCCTTGAAACAGTGCGACTCAGAGCGCGCTTTCGTCAAATATGAGGATAAAGCAATGAGCAAAGCCAGTGGAGCGCGTCCCGCCTGTGGTCATGACGACGCGTCCCTAGCGACAGTGACGACACTGGTTGTGAGGCGAGCTACACATTGAAGGACACGCCGTGACTTGTCTCAAACTATTCCATCCAATAATACGGGTTAATTGGTTTCCCAAAGGTTTGGTTTTAGAGGGGGTGGGGGAAACCTACTACCTGATTTGCTGTTGTGATCGTGCTAAGCTGTTCTTTCTGCTGCTCACACTGCTCCGATTCACATGTAGGGGACGGTTGTCTAATATGGACCCGCTCCTAATATGGACCATATCTGACAAACTAACGGTGCTAGAGCGCTCAAAACAATTTCATTCGCTGTATTGACCCTCTCTTGGTAATGCCTGTCTTACACTGTGCCGAATATCCTTGCGAATATGAACATGTTGTATTAGGCAAAAACAGGGACGATCGAATGGACAGGACAAAATAATTGAAAATTCGAAGCCTAATTACCGATCATTGCGAATGCATACAAATCCATATACGAATGTCTTGCGGGCGTTTTACGAACGTTGCAAGTGGCCTTGCGAGTGTTGCGAGTGCTTGCAAACATTTTACGAATAAAGCGATTATGCAATTCGCATTGTTCGTAATTAATCTTACACTGTGCCGAATTTCCATTGTGAATAGAATTCGCCAATAATTCGTGATGATCGGGACATGGTCGCAAGACATTTGTAAATGTTCTTAACCATTCACCCCCATTCGTCTCTTGTTGCGAATATTAGCAACATGCTCCTAATATTCGCAAGAAAGGCATATTTGTAAGCCATTCGTAATCATCGTAAAGGTTATTCGTAGCGCTCGCAAGGCATTCGCAATAATCGGTACACATTCGCAAGCTCTCGCAACCATTCGTAAGACATTCGCAAGAAATGTGCATATGAAAATGTTGTATTCGGCCCAAAAAAGAGACGAATGGGCAGGACAATTATTGACCATTCGAAGCCTTACAAATCCTTGCGAGTGCTTGCGAATGTATACCGATCATTGCGAATGCATACGAATCCATATTCGCAAGGATATTCGGCACAGTGTAAGACAGGCATAACGAATGTTTGCGAATGCCTTGCGAGCGTTACAAATACATTGCAATGATTACGAATGTACGCAAGGATATTCGGCACAGTGTAAGACAGGCATAACGAATGTTTGCGAATGCCTTGCGAGCGTTACAAATACATTGCAATGATTACGAATGTACGCAAGGATATTCGGCACAGTGTAAGACAGGCATAACGAATGGTTGCGAATGCTTTCGAGCGTTACGAATGATTACGAATATGTTGCGAATACTTACGAGTACGTTGGGAAAAAGTTAGAAATATGACTTCCTTGCAAATATTAGGAACATGTTGCTACGTTCGAGAACATTTACGAATGTCTTGCGACCATGTCCCGATCATTGCGAATTATTGGAAAATATCAAATCGCAAGAGTAATTCAGCACGGCGTAAGAGTCGCATTACTTGCACATGTCAACACTGCTGCAGAAACACAAACCACGAAACTCTTGGCATTGTTCTCTATTTTACATTTTTGGCAGCGTTAACTCTAAATTTGACGCTTAAAACGAAATAATTTATGTCCACAGCCAAAAGCGTTATCACACACACATTGCTATATATGACAGGTAAGACTGTATTTGTTCGATTTTAGCAGTGTTGACCCCGAGTTTCTACTGCAAACAAAAGATAATAGCAAAATCTCAAAGTATGTGTATGTCCCCTAATATGGACCACCTTCAACAAATAGAAACAAACTACAAGCAAAAGGCTTGTTTCATTAATTCATCAAGAAGCTGAAAATAACCAGTAACCAGCCCTCGAGATTTCACAAAGAATATAACAAATAGTCTTCTTTTTGTGGAAGTTGATGATTTCACTTATTTTCTCTCCGTTTGTTTTGTATACGTTTTTTACAATTAGTCAAGTTTTGACTAAATGTTTTAACATAGACGGGGAATCAAGACGAGGGTCATCGTGTGTGTGTGTGTGTGTGTGTGCGTGTGTGTGTGTGTGTGTGTGTGTGTGTATGTGTGTGTGTGTGTGTATGTGTGTGTGTGTGTGTGTGTGTGTGTGTGTATATATACAGTGATTCCGAGGAAACTACTGGATCAATCTTCATAAAACTTCGCATGAGAGTTTATGGGTATAATATCCCCGGGACTGTTTTTCATTTGTTCGGATATATGTCCTTGATGACGTCATATCTGGGTTTTTGTGAAAGTTGAGGCAGCACTGTCACTCCCTCATTTTTCAACTAAATTGATTGACATTTTGGTAAAACAATCTTCGACAAAGTCCGGACGATGGTTTTGCATTTCAGCTCGAAATCTTAAAAACTAATTAATTAGTTTGCTCGTTGAAGCTGTCATTAAAATTAGAATTAGATTGACTTGCATGGTACTGTGTATCATGTTATTTTGAATTATAGGGGGCTTTTTACAGTGAGGGCCTCCGTCCGTCATCGTTTTCTATTTAGTCCTCATAGATACCCATTCGTCAAAGCAGATTCAGACCGTTGAATTGAGGATGCCAAACCTACAGTCGTCGCGATATAACCTTCGTGGTTGAAAACGACGTTAAACACCAAATAAAGAAAGAAAGAAACCTACAGTCTAGCTTACACATGCAAATTCCGTGCCATTTAGGGCTAAAACGCTTCCCATTAAGCCTGTTTACTGGTCACAGGCGCCCAGGCTCCTAATGTGGACCAGTTGTGAATTTGTCTGTATCTAATGCTTTACTGATTGTCTGTCGTGTTTGCCAAATTAGGCCTAACGGTTAAATGTAGTATAAATAAGGCGCCATTTGGGAACGTTTTCTACCGATTGTGACTGGAACATTCGCAGTACTGTAATCTACACTAATCGTCATAAAAAACTAAACACATACATTTAGCTGTAGAACTTTGTGATGCGGCCAGTTTTAATAAAACCTAGTAAATTGCCAGAAAGGTAATTCATTCCCCTACCGTTTGAAACAAAGAGTTTTATTTTTCAGCAATTCGCAGTGTACCGGAGACCAAGGACACCTTCCAAAATCAAATTCGCAAACACAAATTTGCAGAGACTAAAATACACAAAAAATCAAAATAAGCAAGAGTTTTTGATCTCAAATTGAAGAACAACCCATTTTCTACCCTTATATAATTGATTTGGCTCCGCTGTTGTGCCTAGCAGTGTTGTTTTGCCATTTTGAAGAAGACAGGTTTTAGCCTTGTCAGAGGCCGTAAAGGGCCTGTTTTGGCGTCATTTCTTGTGGGCAATGTTGGTAAACACCCTGTTGTTTTAGAATGGCTCATTGTATTGCTTTTAACTTTGACATGAGTATTGATAACACAATTGCTAAACAGTGTGTACAATATTTATTGCGTTTTGATGAGTTTCGTGGACGTACTGGCACTTTTTTTTAGAAAAGTTTCATTAAATTGTAATAACGTTTAACAGTATAATTGCACAAATTCAGCATTTTGAACACTTCAACACAAATGAATATTACAATTGGGGATCAATTTTGGTACAACAGTAACAACGCGCTTGGGTGGTATGGAAATATGAACGCGAAACAACAATTACAAAAAACAGGTCTTCCAACATCAAAACCAAGTCCAGCGAAGCAGACTGAACTGGCACGTCACTCACAGTGATAAAAAGCGTGCCAGTTCAGTCTGGTGCACTAGACTTGGTTTTGATGTTGAAAGGCCTGTTTTTCGTAATTGTTGTTTCGCGTTCACATTTCCAAAGAGAAGGACTTAAAAACCAACACAATGGAACGTCTTTGCAAGAAAAAGAGCTAGTTATCAGCATAACAAGTCGTCCATATTAGGCAACCTTCCACTAACTCTGAGAACTCAGACAACTCAGAACTCAGACAACTCAGAACTCAGACAACTCAGAACTCAGACAACTCAGAACTCAGACAACTCAGAACTCAGACAACTCAGAACTCAGACAACTCAGACAACTCAGACAACTCAGAACTCAGAAAATGTATTGTTTAAGCCAACTGACCCGTAACAACAGGTACATATTTAACATGACAAAAACATTCTCTCTCTCTCTCTCTCTCTCTCTCTCTCTCTCTCTCTCTCTCTCTCTCTCTCTCTCTCTCTCTCTCTCTCTCTCTCTCTCTCTCTCTCTCGCTCTCTCTCTCTCTCTCTCTCTCTCTCTCTCTCTCTCTCTCTCTTTCCCTCCCCCCCTACACACACTAACTCTGAGAGAGAAACAGAGAAAGAGGGGGGGGAGGAGAGGTAAGGAGTAAGCGAGAGGGAGAAAGGGGGAGGGATCGATATGGAGTGAGAGAGAGGGAGAGAGAGATAGACAGGGACAGATAAGGAGAGAGAAATAGAGAAGAAGAGAGAGAGAGTGATAGAAAAAGAGAGTGATAGACAAGGACAGATGCAAAGCCAAACAGACGGACAGACAGACAGACAGACAGACAGACAGACAGAAAGAGGGCGCAGCAGAACTACAGACGGACGACCTTGATTGTCACACTCGTTCAGATCTTTAATAAACCTTGGAAGAGATGAACCAGATACCATGCTGTCCTAATGTATTTCAGTCTTACAACCCACGCGTTGGGGACCCAACGCAGAGCACGCTGTCTCATGTTTCCCCGGGTACAGGTAAGCCGATAGATGCAGGTGGCATTGTCACTGATCTGTGGCCTGAAACCTACTGGCACGGCACAAAGGCAGACATTAGTGGTTTGTTCCCGCAGACAGCCTGGCACCCAGTCCTCGACACGAGACGGAGGAGTAATGCTAGCGTGCACGAATAAAAAAAACAACAAGAAAGGTAGGTTGTTGGAACGTTTGTTATTGACAAAACAATACATTCGCAGATATTTCGACAAGATATTTCGACAAGATATTTCGTGCAAGGTGCTGGTAATGAAGTTAGATCCAGATAAAACAGAACAAGACATGAAGAGAGAGACAGTTGATATCAGAGACCGTGAGACAGCGATTGATACAGATAACACACACACACACACACACACACACACACATACACACACACACACATACACACACACACACACACACACACACACACACACACACACACACACACACACACACACACACACACACCACACACACACACACACACACACACACACACACACACACACACACACACACACACTCACACACACACACACACACACACACACACACACACACCACACACACACACACACACACACACACACACACACACACACACACACACACACACACACACACACACACACACACACACACACACTCACGCACACAATGTATACGAGCATGCACACGCTCTCATATAATTCCTGAACATATACAGTGTGTGATCAACATATACAGTGTGTGATCAACATATACAGTGTGTGATCAACATATACAGTGTGTGATCAACATATACAGTGTGTGATCAACATATACAGTGTGTGATCAATATATACAGTGTGTGATCAACATATACAGTGTGATCAACATATACAGTGTGTGATCAACATATACAGTGTGTGATCAACATATACAGTGTGTGATCAACATATACAGTGTGTGATCAACATATACAGTGTGTGATCAACATATACACTGTGTGATATACACAAAACAGTGTGTGATCAACATAAACAGTGTGTGATCAACATATACAGTGTGTGATCAACATATACAGTGTGTGATCAACATATACAGTGTGTGATCAACATATACAGTGTGTGATCAACATATACAGTGTGTGATCAACATATACAGTGTGTGATCAACATATACAGTGTGTGATCAACATATACAGTGTGTGATCAACATATACAGTGTGTGATCAACATATACAGTGTGTGATCAACATATACAGTGTGTGATCAACATATACAGTGTGTGATCAACATATACAGTGTGTGATCAACATATACAGTGTGATCAACATATACAGTGTGTGATCAACATATACAGTGTGTGATCAACATATACAGTGTGTGATCAACATATACAGTGTGTGATCAACATATACAGTGTGTGATCAACATATACAGTGTGTGATCAACATATACAGTGTGATCAACATATACAGTGTGTGATCAACATATACAGTGTGTGATCAACATATACAGTGTGTGATCAACATATACAGTGTGTGATCAACATATACAGTGTGATCAACATATACAGTGTGTGATCAACATATACAGTGTGTGATCGACATATACAGTGTGTGATCAACATATACAGTGTGTGATCAATATATACAGTGTGTGATCAACATATACAGTGTGATCAACATATACAGTGTGTGATCAACATATACAGTGTGTGATCAACATATACAGTGTGATCAACATATACAGTGTGTGATCAACATATACAGTGTGATCAACATATACAGTGTGTGATCAACATATACAGTGTGTGATCAACATATACAGTGTGATCAACATATACAGTGTGTGATCAACATATACAGTGTGATCAACATATACAGTGTGTGATCAACATATACAGTGTGTGATCAACATATACAGTGTGTGATCAACATATACAGTGTGTGATCAACATATACAGTGTGTGATCAACATATACAGTGTGTGATCAACATATCAGACTGTTTACACATAAATCAAAATATATTGGTTAGTGGTAATGCATAGTTAAACAGACACTGCTATGTACAGGCAGGTTCATAGTTAAACAGACACTGTTATGTACAGGCAGGTGCATCGTTAAACAGACATTGTTATGTACAGGCAGGTTCATAGTTAAACAGACACTGTTATGTACAGGTTCATAGTTAAACAGACACTGCTATGTACAGGCAGGTTCATAGTTAAACAGACACTGCTATGTCACTCAGTACAGGCAGGTTGATAGTTAAACAGACACTGCTATGTACAGGCAGGTTCATAGTTAAACAGACACTGCTATGTACAGGCAGGTTCATAGTTAAACAGACACTGCTATGTACAGGCAGGTTCATAGTTAAACAGACACTGCTATGTACAGGCAGGTTGATAGTTAAACAGACACTGCTATGTACAGGCAGGTTCATATTAAGAATAAAGGGTATGGGGGACCTCCAGCACGCGTTGTCAAACACATGGACACTAAAGTACAAACACACAGTGCATGCAGAAGAAGAGAGAGATGGAGGGGGGGAGAGAGAGAGGGGGGTGGGGGGGAGAGAGAGAGTGAGAGACGCAGACGCAGATAGTTTATTTAATAGTCCATAGACCATTATGAAGAGAGAGAGAGAGAGAGAGAGAGAGAGAGAGAGAGAGAGAGAGAGAGAGGGCGAGAGAGAGAGATAGAGAAAGGGAGAGAGAGAGAGATAGAGAGAGAGAGAGATAGAGAAAGGGAGAGAGAGAGATAGAGAAAGGGAGAGAGAGAAAGAGAGAGAGAAAGGGAGAGAGACAGAGAGAGAGAAAGGGAGAGAGAAAGAGAGAGAGATAGAGAGAGAGAGAGATAGAGAAAGGGAGAGAGAGAGAGATAGAGAGAGAGAGAGAGAGAGAGAGAGAGGGGGGGAGAGACGAAGACATAATTATATGTAATATACGCGTTGTTGGTCATCCACAGATTCACATTCGTAAGCATATATCAAAGACAAGACCGTTCGGTTTCATGTCTGCCGTTTATTTCGTATCAGGGTACCACTGCCGCCCTGCCGCACTACATCAATCTCTGACCTCCTCCAAGCGTCTTTATAGGCTAAACTATCCAATCGTCTTATTATACTAATCTAGTACAAAGTCATGAATACGACAATATATACAGAGAGGGAGACAGATGGAGACCGAGAGACAGAGACGCACAACGACGGACAGACAGAGACAGTCGAAGACACAGAACCATACTGTCGCTATATAACAAGTCTCAAAGCCTGCACGAACCATACTGTCGCTATATAACGAGTCTCAAAGCACGAACCATACTGTCGCTGTATAACAAGTCTCAAAGCACGAACCATACTGTCGCTGTATAACAAGTCTCAAAGCACGAACCATACTGTCGCTGTATAACAAGTCTCAAAGCACGAACCATACTGTCGCTGTATAACAAGTCTCAAAGCACGAACCATACTGTCGCTACATAACAAGTCTCAAAGCCTGCACGAACCATACTGTCGCTATATAACAAGTCTCAGAGCACGAACCACACTGTCGCCATATAACAAGTCTCAAAGCCTGCACGAACCATACTGTCGCTATATAACGAGTCTCAAAGCACGAACCATACTGTCGCTGTATAACAAGTCTCAAAGCACGAACCATACTGTCGCTGTATAACAGGTCTCAAAGCACGAACCATACTGTCGCTATATAACAAGTCTCAAAGCACGAACCATACTGTCGCTGTATAACAAGTCTCAAAGCACGAACCATACTGTCGCTATATAACAAGTCTCAAAGCACGAACCATACTGTCGCTGTATAACAAGTCTCAAAGCACGAACCATACTGTCGCTGTATAACAAGTCTCAAAGCACGAACCATACTGTCGCTACATAACAAGTCTCAAAGCACGAACCATACTGTCGCTGTATAACAAGTCTCAAAGCACGAACCATACTGTCGCTGTATAACAAGTCTCAAAGCACGAACCATACTGTCGCTGTATAACAAGTCTCAAAGCACGAACCATACTGTCGCTGTATAACAAGTCTCAAAGCACGAACCATACTGTCGCTGTATAACAAGTCTCAAAGCACGAACCATACTGTCGCTGTATAACAAGTCTCAAAGCACGAACCATACTGTCGCTATATAACAAGTCTCAAAGCACGAACCATACTGTCGCTGTATAACAAGTCTCAAAGCACGAACCATACTGTCGCTATATAACAAGTCTCAAAGCACGAACCATACTGTCGCTATATAACAAGTCTCAAAGCACGAACCATACTGTCGCTATATAACAAGTCTCAAAGCACGAACCATACTGTCGCTGTATAACAAGTCTCAAAGCACGAACCATACTGTCGCTACATAACAAGTCTCAAAGCACGAACCATACTGTCGCTGTATAACAAGTCTCAAAGCACGAACCATACTGTCGCTGTATAACAAGTCTCAAAGCACGAACCATACTGTCGCTATATAACAAGTCTCAAAGCACGAACCATACTGTCGCTATATAACAAGTCTCAAAGCACGAACCATACTGTCGCTATATAACAAGTCTCAAAGCACGAACCATACTGTCGCTGTATAACAAGTCTCAAAGCACGAACCATACTGTCGCTGTATAACAAGTCTCAAAGCACGAACCATACTGTCGCTATATAACAAGTCTCAAAGCACGAACCATACTGTCGCTACATAACAAGTCTCAAAGCACGAACCATACTGTCGCTGTATAACAAGTCTCAAAGCACGAACCATACTGTCGCTATATAACAAGTCTCAAAGCACGAACCATACTGTCGCTATATAACAAGTCTCAAAGCACGAACCATACTGTCGCTGTATAACAAGTCTCAAAGCACGAACCATACTGTCGCTATATAACAAGTCTCAAAGCACGAACCATACTGTCGCTATATAACAAGTCTCAAAGCACGAACCATACTGTCGCTGTATAACAAGTCTCAAAGCACGAACCATACTGTCGCTGTATAACAAGTCTCAAAGCACGAACCATACTGTCGCTATATAACAAGTCTCAAAGCACGAACCATACTGTCGCTGTATAACAAGTCTCAAAGCACGAACCATACTGTCGCTATATAACAAGTCTCAAAGCACGAACCATACTGTCGCTATATAACAAGTCTCAAAGCACGAACCATACTGTCGCTATATAACAAGTCTCAAAGCACGAACCATACTGTCGCTGTATAACAAGTCTCAAAGCACGAACCATACTGTCGCTATATAACAAGTCTCAAAGCACGAACCATACTGTCGCTGTATAACAAGTCTCAAAGCACGAACCATACTGTCGCTGTATAACAAGTCTCAAAGCACGAACCATACTGTCGCTGTATAACAAGTCTCAAAGCACGAACCATACTGTCGCTATATAACAAGTCTCAAAGCACGAACCATACTGTCGCTATATAACAAGTCTCAAAGCACGAACCATACTGTCGCTATATAACAAGTCTCAAAGCACGAACCATACTGTCGCTATATAACAAGTCTCAAAGCACGAACCATACTGTCGCTATATAACAAGTCTCAAAGCACGAACCATACTGTCGCTATATAACAAGTCTCAAAGCACGAACCATACTGTCGCTATATAACAAGTCTCAAAGCACGAACCATACTGTCGCTATATAACAAGTCTCAAAGCACGAACCATACTGTCGCTATATAACAAGTCTCAAAGCACGAACCATACTGTCGCTGTATAACAAGTCTCAAAGCACGAACCATACTGTCGCTATATAACAAGTCTCAAAGCACGAACCATACTGTCGCTATATAACAAGTCTCAAATCACGAACCATACTGTCGCTGTATAACAGGTCTCAAAGCACGAACCATACTGTCGCTATATAACAAGTCTCAAAGCACGAACCATACTGTCGCTATATAACAAGTCTCAAAGCACGAACCATACTGTCGCTATATAACAAGTCTCAAAGCACGAACCATACTGTCGCTGTATAACAAGTCTCAAAGCACGAACCATACTGTCGCTATATAACAAGTCTCAAAGCACGAACCATACTGTCGCTATATAACAAGTCTCAAAGCACGAACCATACTGTCGCTGTATAACAAGTCTCAAAGCACGAACCATACTGTCGCTATATAACAAGTCTCAAAGCACGAACCATACTGTCGCTATATAACAAGTCTCAAAGCACGAACCATACTGTCGCTATATAACAAGTCTCAAAGCACGAACCATACTGTCGCTATATAACAAGTCTCAAAGCACGAACCATACTGTCGCTATATAACAAGTCTCAAAGCACGAACCATACTGTCGCTGTATAACAAGTCTCAAAGCACGAACCATACTGTCGCTATATAACAAGTCTCAAAGCACGAACCATACTGTCGCTATATAACAAGTCTCAAAGCACGAACCATACTGTCGCCGTATAACAAGTCTCAAAGCACGAACCATACTGTCGCCGTATAACAAGTCTCAAAGCACGAACCATACTGTCGCTATATAACAAGTCTCAAAGCACGAACCATACTGTCGCTATATAACAAGTCTCAAAGCACGAACCATACTGTCGCTACATAACAAGTCTCAAAGCACGAACCATACTGTCGCTATATAACAAGTCTCAAAGCACGAACCATACTGTCGCTATATAACAAGTCTCAAAGCACGAACCATACTGTCGCTATATAACAAGTCTCAAAGCACGAACCATACTGTCGCTATATAACAAGTCTCAAAGCACGAACCATACTGTCACTACATAACAAGTCTCAAAGCACGAACCATACTGTCGCTGTATAACAAGTCTCAAAGCACGAACCATACTGTCGCTATATAACAAGTCTCAAAGCACGAACCATACTGTCGCTGTATAACAAGTCTCAAAGCACGAACCATACTGTCGCTGTATAACAAGTCTCAAAGCACGAACCATACTGTCGCTACATAACAAGTCTCAAAGCACGAACCATACTGTCGCTGTATAACAAGTCTCAAAGCACGAACCATACTGTCGCTATATAACAAGTCTCAAAGCACGAACCATACTGTCGCTATATAACAAGTCTCAAAGCACGAACCATACTGTCGCCATATAACAAGTCTCAAAGCACGAACCATACTGTCGCCATATAACAAGTCTCAAAGCACGAACCATACTGTCGCCATATAACAAGTCTCAAAGCACGAACCATACTGTCGCTATATAACAAGTCTCAAAGCACGAACCATACTGTCGCTATATAACAAGTCTCAAAGCACGAACCATACTGTCGCTGTATAACAAGTCTCAAAGCACGAACCATACTGTCGCTATATAACAAGTCTCAAAGCACGAACCATACTGTCGCTATATAACAAGTCTCAAAGCACGAACTATACTGTCGCTGTATAACAAGTCTCAAAGCACGAACTATACTGTCGCCATATAACAAGTCTCAAAGCACGAACCATACTGTCGCTATATAACAAGTCTCACAGCACGAACCATACTGTCCCTACATAACAAGTCTCAAAGCACGAACTATACTGTCGCCATATAACAAGTCTCAAAGCACGAACTATACTGTCGCCATATAACAAGTCTCAAAGCACGAACCATACTGTCGCTATATAACAAGTCTCAAAGCACGAACCATACTGTCGCTGTATAACAAGTCTCAAAGCACGAACTATACTGTCGCTAATAACAAGTCTCAAAGCACGAACCATACTGTCGCCATATAACAAGTCTCAAAGCACGAACCATACTGTCACTATATAACAAGTCTCAAAGCACGAACTATACTGTCGCTATAACAAGTCTCAAAGCACGAACCATACTGTCGCTATATCACAAGTCTCAAAGCACGAACCATACTGTCGCTACATAACAAGTCTCAA
>NW_027125811.1:5000-25000 GCF_037325665.1 Littorina saxatilis
ACGGTTTGTTACAAACCTTTTACCAAGTATCATTATTATAGTATATGAAGTCTTATATCGCGCGCGTATCTCCAGACTCGGACTCAAGGCGCAGGGATCTATTTATGCCGTGTGAGATGGATTTTTTTACACAATACATCACGCATTCACATCGACCAGCAGATCGCAGCCATTTCGGCGCATATCCTACTTTTCACGGCCTATTATTCCAAGTCACACGGGTATTTTGGTGGACATTTTTTTTTTATCTATGCCTATACAATTTTGCCAGGAAAGACCCTTTTGTCAATCGTGGGATCTTTAACGTGCACACCCCAATGTAGTGTACACGAGGGACCTCGATTTTTCGTCTCATTCGAAAGACTAGCACTTGAACCCACCACCTAGGTTACACTCAGTATTTTCTCAAGTTACAAGGAAGCGACTGCCTTCAAGGCACAGTGATTGCTGTGACAACAGTTATGCTCACGATTGCATATATGGCCAGTTGGCTAGTTTTTACATTTAGTCAATTTGATCTTATTCCTTGTCGGTTCCTGATTCCAAAAACATATAGATATGATATGTTTGGATTAAAAACACGCTCAGAAAGTTGAAACGAAGAGAGGTACAGAAAAGCGTGCTATGCAGCACAGCGAAACCACTTCCGCGCCAAACAGTCTCGTCAGTTTCACTGCGTTTTGCACGAGCGGCGGACTACGGTCATTGTGAAAAAATGCAGTGCCTTCAGTTTCATTCTGTGAGTTCCACAGCTTGACTAAATGTAGTAATTTCGCCTGACGCGACTTGTTTTTTTGTAACGTCCCTTCACCCTACGTGGTTACGGATTGTATTACCCAATATTGACGGACTGTGTGATGATATTACCCAATATTGACGGACTGTGTGATGATATTACCCAATATTGACGGACTGTGTGATGATATTACCCAATATTGACGGACTGTGTGATGATATTACCCAATATTGACTGACTGTGTGATGATATTACCCAATATTGACGGACTGTGTGATGATATCTTCTGCTATGGTCTGTTGAGACAGTGATATCAAAATCGAGACCGGAGGTCGAGATTTTGATATCACTGTCGAAACAGACCAATAGCAGAAGATATCATCACACAGTCAGTCAATGTTAGATACATTGCTAATTCTCTGGACATTTTGTATTTACTGTAAAGAAATTACAAAAGTATTTGTCTCAGTTTTGGCTGTTCCATATCCCTCCCTCTGATTATTATTTCTTTTTGTTCACTCTTTTCTTGTACTTTTCAGTATTTCAAAATGTCTTTCCTTTCAAAAAGTCTTTAGTCACTTGCTCAACTAAATTCTGGGATAATTACATTTTCATATATATTTGTTTGTTTTTAAATTTAGGTGTTTTTGTTTTTGAAGTGGGGAAGCAATAAAGAGGTCGTCGATATCAAAACTGATATCGACGGAAATGTCGTCGATATCACTTTTGCACTGAGCTCAGTTTTGCCCAATTGACCAATGGAAATCCACGTAACATATGAAATAGCAATATATGGGATATATGACGATCCCTCCACTTAACGGCACACCGAACAGTCAACATCCTGAATGCTTTCTGTGCAGAATTTGATATTGTTTGTATACTGGTATTAATTCATTTCGCAGTCTGACACGAGTGGCTTTCTGAGAAATTAATTCATAACTGCGATGCAAGCATGCAGCCTGTTGAGTTTATTATTATCATTATTATGGAAAGCTTATAATATAGCGCGAACCACAACTGTGCTCTCCGCGCTTTAAATTATCATTTCTGCCGTTTGAAATGGAATTTTTTACAGACAGACAGACAAACAGACATTTTTTTTTACACACAATATATAACGCATTCACATTGACCAGCAAACTTCAAGCCTATTAGGCGAACATTCACCTTTCACGGCCTATTATTCCAAGTCAAACGGGTATTTGGTGGACATTTTTATCTATGCCTATACAATTTTGCCAGGAAAGACCCTTTTGTCAATCGTGGGATCTTTAACGTGCACACCCCAATGTAGTGTACACGAAGGGACCTCGGTTTTTCGTCTCATCCGAAAGACTAGCACTTGAACCCACCACCTAGGTTAGGAAAGGGGGGAGAAAATTGCGGCCTGACCCATGGTCGAACACGCAACCTCTCGCTTCCGAGCGCAAGTGCGTTACCAATCGGCCACCCAGTCTTTGAGGAGTTTGAGGAAGTGTCGTACTTTCCATGTAATCGGTTTGCCAGTTCTGAGATGGCGGGCCAAGACCGGCACGGTTGGCCTATAAGTGGTAAGGCGTCCGCCCCGTGATCGGGAGGTCGTGGGTTCGAACCCCGGCCGGGTCATACCTAAGACTTTAAAATTGGCAACCTAGTGGCTGCTCCGCCTGGCGTCTGGCATTATGGGGTTAGTGCTAGGACTGGTTGGTCCAAGGTGTCAGAATAATGTGACTGGGTGAGACATGAAGCCTGTGCTGCGACTTGTGTCTTGTGTGTGGCGCACGTTATATGTCAAAGCAGCACCGCCCTGATATGGCCCTTCGTGGTCGGCTGGGCGTTAAGCAAACAAACAAACAAAAAGATGGCGGGCCGAGCTGTTTACATGAGCGGGAAGGACTGTTGCTTTAATAGTGAAAAGACATTGTATAGTTGAATTTGGAAACATCTCTTCATGGTCAGATAAATAAAGCGTACTATACACAGAATGAGTTTCCCATACCGTCAGTCACTAATATGTTTAACAACTCAAGGAAAGTATCGTCGCAATTGTTTAAACAAAAGCAGATACATTAACAATCACTTTCAATGTAAACATAGCTCGAGTATATATTTGTATTTTAATCGCATCATCTACGTATACATCCCAAATTAACTTTTGTGTACATTCATATCGAAAGAGAGACAGAGTAAGAAAGAGAGAGAGAAGGAAGGAGAAAGAGAGAAAGAGAGAGAGAGAGAGAGAGAGAGAGAGAGAGAGAGAGAGAGAGAGAGAGAGAGAGAGAGAGAGAGAGAGAGAAAGAGAAAGAGAAAGAGAAAGAGAGAGAGAGAGCGATAAGCGATAAAGAAAGTGAGAGAGAGAGACAGGCAGACAGACAGACAGAGACAGACAGATAAACAGAAAGAGAGAGAGAGAGAGAGAGAGAGAGAGAGAGAGAGAGACAGCGAGAGAGAGAAAGAGAGAGAGTGAGAGAGACAGAGAGACAGAGAGAGAGAGAGAGAGACAGAGAGAGAGAGAGAGACAGAGACAGAGACAGAGACACAGAGAGACACAGAGAGACACAGAGATATATCATATACTCAACAAGCCTACCATCAGAGCATTGTACTACTATATGCAGCAGTAATATCCACACAGTTGACATCCTTGACTCGGTATCACCAAAGCGCACAGCTGAACCTACAACGCCCAATTCTTCCGCCGAAACTAATAACACCGTACATCAGCGATGAGCCTGCGTTGTGACTTGAAAACTACGGAAACTTTTCTACATGATCACATGATCCTTTTTCTAATGTTTGTTACAGAAAGCGACAAAAAATTATCAGCTGATAAAAAGATACATTTTGTGCATCGGCAAACTTCCAGCTAGCGATCGTGACAGGAAACCAAATCATTTGGTCGACTACATGTTCAATTGTTCAAACAAACACGTTGATTATATCTAGTCAAGCAACATTCTCAGTGACATGGCTAGGATTTAAAGGTGTTGCCGTCCCGGAAGTTTTGTTATCAGATGTGTGAATGTTGCTTACATCGTGTTGTAATGTAAACGAGCAAGTCTGTTTCGCGCGACAGAAAACACACTATATTGAGGAAATCCTTTGACATTGATTTCACTCGAATATTTACTACTGCTGTTTTTAACGTCCGAGTCTCTTTGATATTGACCACAAATAAGCACACGAAATCGGCTGCAAAAAAAGCAAGCTTGGACTTTGGTTTCACGGGGAAGTATTTCATGTTTGCGTGATGATGTACGGATAGTCGTGTTAACGAGAATAAAAGCTTTACAATGATATATTCAATGACATGTACAAATGACAACAACAATATCAACTTGTCTTTTTTTTAAGGCGTCCTTTCATTTCTGATTTCCCACAGGGGAAAACATGTACTCAAATGAGAAAAACGTATATATATACTCATGCCTGAATACTAAAAAAAATGTAAGTAAAAATTAATCACGAATAAGTCAAACAATCATCCCTTGAACTATTGGTACAATTATGTTTATAATCATCAATAATGCAAATCAAAGTTAGAAAACAAAGGAATACTGTACTCACCAATACAAGAACGGGACAAGACGGTACGAATTGTCGCTTATGGAAGCTTCATCAGGAAAAACAAGAACACAAAAGACAACAAAAAGCAGACGCAACACGGAACGAACAAGGTTTGAAAGAAAATGGAGGGGAAACACGCAAAAAAGGGAAGGAACTCTAGGAACGGAAATGAATGAAAGGGGAGAGAAGTGGTTGGATGATGTCATGGGCACAGGCATACTAGACTAAAAGTGATACACATTCATAAAAGGGGGGGGGGGGGGGTGGGGACAGAGGAAATAAATAAATAAATAAAAAATAAAAAATAAATAAATAAATTAGAATGCAAATCAAAGTTAAAAATAATTATGGGTTTTTTTCTATTTCAAACACATGAAGAAAGCAAGCTAGCTGTGCCACTGTAATAAACTAAGAACAAACAGCAACAATATCTAATGTAAACGCTGGCGCAGGTTTACAAATTGATAAACACATAAGGCCAAAAAAAAATTTGTCTGTTTAGGGTAACATGACCAAAAAAAGTAGGGTCGGTAGGTAGGTAGGTTTTTTTTTTTTTGTGTGTGTGTGTGTGTGTGTGTAAATGCTATGTTGGCTGAACATTCACTTCTTATTGATGAATACATGTTTCAAAACTAACGTATAAATAAAACAGAGAGAAAGGGAGAGAAAGAAACGCCAAATGTCTCTTTTTAGCATTTTTACCTCTTTTTTTTTTTTTTTTTTTTTTAAATAAAAAAAAAGTTTTTGGGTCGGCGCCAAATCGATAGGGTCGGTCGGGTTACCCTAAACAGACAATTTTTTTTGTTGGCCTAAGCGAAATACTGTTAATGTTCTCATAATTATTAGAGCCATGACGAATGTTCGTGAATGTGATCGCCTTCATGGCAGCTAGACCATCTCCATAGCTATTACACATATTTTCATATTTAATTATCTCTTTAAACTTGCTTTGTGTTTCTGTTCACATGAGAAAACACATGATCTGATTAATCCTCTGCCTTGTTTATAGCAGTGGCTGATTTAACCAAACTATCAATGATTTTCTGGTTTTACTTGGTTTTATCAACAAGGGCGTAGTCTTTATGTGCAGACTATGCCTTATTTGTGGCCGTGGGACCACGTGGCTTGTTGACAACGCCATATACATCTGGAATGTGCGGCTGAGCCAGTGAGCTTTTGGATTCCTTCTCATCTGCTTTTGTTATATCCGTGTCAAGTGAAGTTGGTGATTGACCAATGGTCTGGCGGCATGCAGGCGCCGCATAATGCATAACATTGGAGCTCTCGTAGTAACAGTTGGACACCATTTCAAAATCTAAATGAAGAAAAAACGACAGAAAATGTAGCTCTCAGGCTGACCGAGGATCGACCATAGTTATTTGACACACATCAACCTCATTATACAAATGGAAGGTAATTATTTTAAAATTGTTTCATATTGTCAGTATTAGGATTAAACCAGTATTAAGCATGATATGGTGTGCGTAAAATGTTGAATGATAAGATATCCTTTGATATCAATTCAAAGTATTGACTGTTTAAAAAAAAAAGAATTGTAATGTTTTAATACTTTTCTGTAAGGTGACACAAATAGCGTCCATGATGAACACATTATACCACCCCTCCCCCTCAAAACAAGGGAATTAATTAAAAACATAATCAAAAGAAAAGAAGACTAATATAAAATAATATACGACAAAAACGGACAACAAAAACAACAAAACAACAACCACAACAGCATCAACGACAACAACAAAAACAACAACATAACACTCCTTGATTAGAAAACTGGTTCAGCTATGGATAGGCTCGAAAAGCTTTCAAAAGCAATGAATATATCGAGTTACCGACTTAATATTATTACAAGTTAGACACAGTTTGCAAAATCCTAAAGTAAGATCCCTTTGCAATAACTATTGGAAATCGGCCGGAAATATTTGGAGGGGAAAGCAATTCGTCTAAATGATATTTACCATCATCTTTCACGAAAGCGTTCTTGTCCCCCTTGGTCGATTCTAAAACAGCAAAAACAAAAAACAGAAAACAAAAAATAGAAACAACGGATATAATAATGATATTTGTTTTAAAAAAATACAACAAAAATACCGAAATTTTGAATTATTTACAAGCAGTAGTTCTCTCTCTCTCTCTCTGTCTCTCCCTCCACCCCTCTCCGTGTGTGTGTGCGTGCGTGCGTGTTTGTGTGTGTGTGTGTGTGCGTGTGTTTGTGTGTGTGTCTCTCTCTCTCCCTCTCTCCCTCTCTCTCATTCTCTCTCTCTCTCTCTCTATCTCTCTCTCTTTCTCTCTCTCTCTCTCTCTCTCTCTCTCTCTCTCTCTCTCTCTCTCTCTCTCTCTCTCTCTCTCTCTCTCTCTCTGTCTCCCTCTTGATGCTACGTGAATACGATGAATACACACTCCTGCTAGGTTACAGATGGAACAGACGGCGTGATAAGTATAAGTAGAGTTACATTACCTCGACGTCTTTTGACGACAACAACGATGACAATAACAACGACGATGACGACAACGACAAGTCCTCCACCCACTCCACCAGCGATGAGTGGAAGAGACAATCCCCCATTTTCATCGTCGTTGTCGTTGCTGTTTTCGACTGTTGTGTCTGTTGATGCTTGCATCGAACTGCTGTTCGTTGGCGATGTCTTGGTTTCATCTTTGTCTGATGCTGTAGTGCTGTTAGATGTTGGCTTGGTAAAACTGCTAGGGGTTAGTGTTATGCTGCTACCAATGATTGATGTAGTGATGCTAAAAGACGTAGGTGTGCTGGTGTTGTGGATTGACTGTTTGGTAGAGATGCCAGTCGCATGAAGAGTTATAGCTGTTATACCAGCTGATGCACTAGATTTATCAGTGTTAGACGTGGAGTAGATGCTAGATGCTGATGTGTTTTTTGTGCTCCTACTTGATGGTGTGGGTGTACTGCTTTCAGCAGATAGTTCAGTAGTGCTGTTAATTGTCAGTGTGGGTGTCGTTCTAGGTGGTGTGAAGGCGTTGCTGCTTATATCCGTTGCTGGTGGTGTGGTGCTAATAATGTTCGGTGTAATGACGTTTACAGATGCAGGTGTGGTGATGCTGGGGGTTGTCTGTTTGGTAGAGATGCCAGTCGTTTGGGAAGTTGCATCTGCCATGCCAGTTGATGCAGTGGGGCTGTCAGTGTTAGATGTGGAGGTGCTGCTAGATCTTACTGTCGTTTTTGTGTTGCTGGTTGTTGGTGTATTAGTGGTGTTAAGTGAGAGTATAGCTGTGCTAATAGTTGTTGGTATGGCTGTCGTGCTAGATGTGGAGGTGCTGATAGCTGCTGATGTGGTTTGTGTGCTACTAGTTGTTGGTGTATTAGTGATTTTAACGGATGGTGTAGCTGTGCTCGTAGTTGTTGGTATGGCTGTTGTGCTAGATGTGGAGGTGCTGATAGCTGCTGATGTGGTTTGTGTGCTACTAGTTGTTGGTATATTAGTGAGTTTAGCGGATGGTGTAGCTGTGCTCGTAGTTGTTGGTATGGCTGTCGTGCTAAGTGGCAATGAGTTGTTGCTACCGCTACCCCCTGGTTGTGATGAGGTACTTTTAATTGTCGGTGTAATGTGGGTTTCAGTGGTTGATGTGTAGGCATTTCGAATTGCTGGTGCGATGGTAGAGTTAACGTTTGGTGTGCTTGTGATTTCAATGATAGATGTTGGTGTGCTGATTATTGGTGTTGATGTATATATGCCATCTGTCTGAGTTGTGTTGCTTTTAGCCGTTGGGGTTGTTCTGGTGGGCGATCGCGAGGTAGTGCTGGCAGCCGCTGAAAATAAATGAATAGGATTTATCTATACTGGATAACATTCTTTTAATCTATTCTGATTCTGCCATTCGTTTTACAAGATATGAATAACGAGTTTATTATTGTGGTACATCACCCTTTTTACATTTAGTCAAGTTTAAACTAAATGTTTTAACATAGACGGGGAATGGAGACAAGGGTCATGGTGTATGTATGTGCGTGTAATACAGGGCAAGAAGGTTAACTAGAAATGTGTAACTTCCACGTGAAGGAACGTAATTAAAAGTTGGCGGGGATATAGCTCAGTTGGTAGCGCGCTGGATTTGTATTCAGTTGGCCGCTGTCAGCGTGAGTTCGATCCCAGGTTCGGCGGAAATTTATTTCAGAGTCAACTTTGTGTGCAGACTCTCTTCGGTGTCCGAACCCCCCCCCCCCCCCCCCCCCCCCCCCCCCCCCCCCCCCCCCCCCCCCGTGTACACTACATTGGGTGTGCACGTTAAAGATCCCACGATTGACAAAAGGGTCTTTCCTGGCAAAATTGCTTAGGCACAGTTAATAATTGTCTACCTATACCCGTGTGACTTGGAATAATAGGCCGTGAAAGGTAAATATGCGCCGAAATGGCTGCAATTACTGGCCGTATAAAATTTCATCTCACACGGCATCACTGCAGAGCGCCTAGAACTGTACCCACGGAATATGCGCGATATAAGCGTCATTGATTGATTGATTGATTGATTAAAATTGCCCGCACACTCTTTGATTGAAATATTGTATTAGAGACAGTTTGTTACTATATACATGTACTATATACATATTTGTAGCATTGCTTTGTCAGATTTACATCACTGTCAGGTAATATTATTTAAAATATATTTGTTGTCAATTTTAACTGTCAAAAATGTGCAGAACTTATACGTGAAATTGCCATTGCTGTCAGTTAACATTTATTAATTATTGTGACCATCACATTGCCTTGTTGAACAGGAAGCAGCCCGGGTTTTATTTGTTTGCAAATGTGTTCCAGTGAAAGCGTATTCTTATCTCCTGTAAATAACGTGGCAGATCTGTACTGGACAGTTGACATGATCATCTTCGCAGGAAAGTATCTTTAACCCTTCTTGGGGTCATCTATATCTACAGGCTTCTACAAAATGAAAAAAACAACAACACTAGTATGAGAAAGAACAAAAAAACGGAGAGAGGGAGAGAGAAAGAGAGAGAGAGAGAGAGAGAGAGAGAGAGAGAGAGAGAGAGAGAGAGAGAGAGAGAGAGAGAGAGAGAGAGAGAGAGAGAGAGAGAGAGAGAGAGAGAGAGAGAGAGAGAATCAGAGACAGATACAGACAGAGACAGAATGAGAGATCATATACCACGGCAGTTACATCCTACTGTACACAGGAACAACACCAAACACAGTCTTCATTGCTGATCCCTCCTCAGTAAAATCTGACATTTAAATCTACGCCACAGAGGACAAACTACCACTTGTTCCTGATGATCCGTACTGTGTAGTATAAATTACTCACACCTTTTCAGGCGGGCACACTCAGACTTAATTAAATTACATGTTAACAATGCGGTTACTTCCTGCCACGCCAAAACGACAGGCGTTTGGCACATATCCAAAAACAAAATTACTTCTTCATCGTGAGGATTTTCCTGCTTAGTTATATTATCATTTAAGAGCAAAACCCAATGTGCTATCTACTTGAGTGATATGAATCATACCCTTTGAGGTGTTCATCAGCGGCTATTGTAACAGCTCTCTCAATATCAATGTCATATTTGCAGGTAGCGTCAAACTGACTGGTCAATTTGCAGACACGCGTGCAATTACTACACAAGTACCTACTTGATCTTCTTAAGTCTGACAAGTAGCTAACTGTATAATATCTGCACTTGGGTAGTGTTTTGCTCGAACATTGAAGAGGTCTTTTGATTGTGATATTATGTCTTCCCTGTTATTCCAATCGTTCAGAGAAAACATTCAACATGAACGACTAAAGGTTTACAGTACAGGCTAGACTGGTCGGACGTGATTTATCCCAGAATACGAAAACATCAATACTATTTGTTGTGGTTTTGTTAAGACAAACCCTTGGGTCAGTTGCTATGCATACAGAAATATGCCGTACAATTGAAATCAGATTCACTTCGAGTCGGTGTTTTCGTTTTATTATATTGCTATCATCTGTCTTATCATCTTTTTTTTATGGTGGGGGGAGGGGTCTATCAAAACAATCATGGACGACAAACAAATACTAAACACATTAACTGTTCACAAATTAGCATGCAGATATTCAGCGCATGTTTTCAGACCAAGGGCTTATGAGAGTCTAATGCATTCTGTCAAACCTTTGTGCACCCATTCTCTTTACTTAACTATAGATATGAATGTGACGAATTAATGAGAGAGAGAGAGAGAGAGAGAGAGAGAGAGAGAGAGAGAGAGAGAGAGAGAGAGAGAGAGAGAGAGAGAGAGAGAGAGAGAGAGAGAGAGACAGAGAGAGACAGAGACAGAGACAGAGAGATAGAGAGAGAGAGAGAGAGAGAGAGAGAGAGAGAGAGATCAAATCAAATTTTATTTTTCGAGGGTTGTGGCATAAGCAATACAACGAGCTTTTTTTCAACCAGCCCTCGCCCAGAGAGGGGACTTTTAATTGTCGGTGTAATGGGGGTTTCAGTTACAGAGAGAGAGAGAGAGAGAGAGAGAGAGAGAGAGAGAGAGAGAGAGAGAGACTGACTATTAGGGTTTAACGTCCTCTTAGACCAACTGGTCTATATTGGGACAGGTATTGGTAATACGCTGAAGATATGGTGTGATACTTTGATTCGAACAAGCCCGCTGTGGCTGTCTTCTTCGACACACCAGCATTGGGTTTGTCTCGTCAAAGTATCGAAATACGATCATGATAATCAGAGACGAGAGATGATGCATGTGTGTCTTCGTGTTTTCCAAGCCCTGAGACTTTCGCTGTGAACGTGGGATCTTTTTCGTGCGCATGTGTGCACACGGGGGTGTTCGGACACCGAAGAGAGTCTGCACAAAGTTGACTCCGAGAAATAAATCTCTCGCCGAACGTGGGGATCGAACCCACGCTGATAGCGACCAACTGGCTACAAAGCCAGCGCGCTACCAACTGAGCTACGTCCCCGCCCCCGAGAGAGAGAGAGAGAGAGAGAGAGAGAGAGAGAGAGAGAGAGAGAGACAGAGAGAGAGAGAGAGAAAGACAGAGAGAGAAAGAGAGAGAAAGAGAGAAAGAGAGAAAGAGAGAGAGACAGAGAAAGAGAGAGAGTGAGAGAGAGAGAATTGAATTGAAATTGAATTGAACTTTATTTAATAAGGATTACGATTTTAAGGCTACGCTTTTTCTTACAATCTGTCCTTGGGACGCACAGACACACACTGATACAATTAAACAATTAAAAATTAAAATGTTAAAAAGTTAACAACAAAAGGAGGTCGGAAAACTTCAGCACGTGATGATAAAGATGACGATGATGACGATGATGATGATGATGATGATGATGATGATGATGATGATGATGATGATGATGATGATGATGATGATGATGATGATGATGATGATGATGACGACGATGATGATGATGAAGATGAGGCATGAGACGAAAACCTGAGGTCCATTCGTGTATACTACATTGGGGTGTGCACGTTAAAGATCCCACGATTGACAAAAGGGTCTTTCCTGGCAAAATTGTGTTTATACAAATGTCCACCAAAATACCCGTGTGACTTGAAATAATAGGCCGTGAAAAGTAGGTTATGCGCCGAAATGGCTGCGATCTGCTGGCCGATGTGAATACGTGATGTATTGTGTAAAAAAAATCCATCTCACACGGCATAAATAAATCCCTGTGCCTTGAATATGTGCGCGATATAAATTGCATACATTTGTTTTATAATAAATCCCTGCGCTTAGAACTGTACCCAAGGAATACGCGCGATATAAGCCTCATATTGATTGATTGATTGAAGAGCATACATATGTGGTCATTCATAAAATCCGATGCATACTATGCAGGTAATTATAAGTACAAGCTGGTAGCAATCAAACATGTAGCAATAGTACAACAAAAATATGTTCCGAATATACAATGCACAGCATATTCTTTGACGTAGTTCTAATTCTAAGTGTGGTAAATCAAAAATCGCGTTAAACTACTCAGACAGTACGTGTTTTTTAACACATTTTTTAAAACTGTTTAATGACTTTAAGTGCTTAAAGGATGATGGAAGTGAATTCCAAATTGATGTACTCGAAAAAGCAAGACTGGTCTTATAAAGGTCAATTCGTGGAATCGGTCGGATCAAGTTGATCGAGTCTTCGACCCACATCTGTCGGTAGTTTTGTTAAATAATGATGTAATGTAAATCGGCACTTTACCGTAATACAATTTATGTATGAAAATGGCTTTGTTTCATTTGAGATGGTTTTCCAGTGGAAGAAAGTTAAGCATTATTAATTTCATATCTGTTGAGGCATTATCCTTTACGATGAGTTTAGCCGAGCGACGATAGAGAGAGTCTAGCTTTTTCAAGTGGGCATCACTGCTGCCATCCCAGAGCGTCGCAACATAAATAATGTGAGGAGAGAGAGAGAGAGAGAGAGAGAGAGAGAGAGAGAGAGAGAGAGAGAGAGAGAGAGAGAGAGAGAGAGAGAGAGAGAGAGAGAGATAGAGAGATAGAGAGAGAGACAGACAGACAAGACAGACCGACAGACAGAGAGACAGACAGATATATCAAGACAATGTGATAGCGTGCATAAACATACCAGTACAGCCGCACCATGCTCCACTCACGAACAGAATCAACACGATCTTCATCGCAGTGTCCATGGAAAGATGTAAACTGGATCTGAGATACACCTCTGTCGCAGTAGCTATTGTTGCAGTCTAGTGAGACTCGTTATCTTGCCTAGATGACTGCTGACACAATGCTACATTACCAATATGAAAGAAAATACTCTCAGTCCCTTTCCATCACAGAAGCATGGCTTGAAACTTGGTATTTGTTCGAACTCAAATCCAGAGCGCACTTTGCGATTAACAGGCTTTCCTGCCTGAAAGTCAGTTTTGATTTAAATTCATTTGATAAACAAATTCGCGCATGGCCAACACAAACCTTGCTTTGAAAGACCAACAGAATTATGAATGAAGTTTTCCTTCCTCTATTTCAAAATGTCTCTTCATTATAAAAACAATAAAAATACAAGCAACCAGGAAATTAAACATGCACAACATTTCCTGAAAGCATCTTTCAAGTCGTCTCCACTTAAAATGCATGCTTTGAAATACCGATATAATTCTGAATGAAGGTTTTCTTCCTTGATTGAAAAAAATGCCTCTTCATTACAAATAATACAAGCAAACAGCAAAACAGCACTTGCAAAACCACCGCCCTGATATGGCCCTTCGTGGTCGGCTGGGCGTTAAGCAAACAAACAAACAAGCACACTTGCAAAACCACCGCCCTGATATGGCCCTTCGGGGTCGGCTGGGCGTTAAGCAAACAAACAAACAAGCACACTTGCAAAACCACCGCCCTGATATGGCCCTTCGTGGTCGGCTGGGCGTTAAGCAAACAAACAAACAAACACACTTGCAAAACCACCGCCCTGATATGGCCCTTCGTGGTCGGCTGGGCGTTAAGCAAACAAACAAACAAGCACACTTGCAAAACCCATTTTGCTAAAAGCATGTTTCAAGCCGTATCCACTTACAATTTAACATAATAGCATGATCAACATTTGAGCTTGCAGTTCTGTTAATTTGTTTTTGTCGTTGCAGCAACGCACGCGCTAAGGCTGGTTGTCACGACATATGTCGCGCTACCTTACGTATACTGTCACCTGGTTGTCACGACATATGTCGCGCTACTAGCTCAGTCTGTTTGGTCGCTTCCGATTACCTCCCATGGGTGCGAAAACCTATATGATCGTTTTTACATTTAGTCAAGTTTTGACTAAATGTTTTAACATAGAGGGGGAATCGAGACGAGGGTCGTGGTGTATGTGTGTGTGTGTGTGTGTGTGTGTGTGTGCGTGTGTGTGTGTAGAGCGATTGAGAGTAAACTACTGGACCGATCTTTATGAAATTTGACATGAGAGTTCCTGGGTATGATATCCCCAGACATTTTTTCATTTTTGCAATAAATGTCTTTGATGACGTCATATCCGGCTTTTTGTAAAAGTTGAGGCGGCACTGTCACACCCTCATTTTTTAATCAAATTGATTGAAATTTTGGCCAAGCAATCTTCGACAAAGGCCGGACTTCGGTATTGCATTTCAGCTTGGTGGCTTAAAAATTAATTAATGACTTTGGTCATTAAAAATCTGAAAATTGTAATTAAAATTAATTTTTTATAAAACGATCCAAATTTACGTTCATCTTATTCTTCATCATTTTCTGATTCCAAAAACATATAAATATGTTATATTCAGATTAAAAACAAGGTCTGAAAATTAAAAATATAAAAATTATTATCAAAATTAAATTTCCGAAATCGATTTAAAAACAATTTCATCTTATTTCTTGTCGGTTCCTGATTCCAAAAACATATAGATATGATATGTTTGGATTAAAAACACGCTCAGAAAGTTCAAACGAAGAGAGGTACAGAAAAGCGTGCTATGCAGCACAGCGAAACCACTACCGCGCTGAACAGGCTCGTCAGTTTCATTCCGTTTTGCACAAGCGGCGGACTACGGTCATTGTGAAAAAATGCAGTGCGTTCAGTTTCATTCTGTGAGTTCCACAGCTTGACTAAATGTAGTAATTTCGCCTTACGCGACTTGTTACATTTAGTCAAGTTTTGACTAAATGTTTAACGTAGAGGGGGGAATCGAGACGAGGGTCGTGGTGGTGTATGTGTGTGTGTGTGTGTGTGTGTGTGTGTGTGTGTGTGTGTGTGTGTGTGAGTGAGGTGTGTGTGTGTACGTGTGTGTGTGTGTGTGTGTGTGTGTGTGTGTGTGTGTGTGTGTGTGTAGAGCGATTTAGAGTAAACTACTGGACCGATCTTTATGAAATTTTACATGAGAGTTCCTGGGTATGATATCCCCAGATTTTTTTTCGATAAATGTCTGTTATGACGTCATATCCGGCTTTTCGTGAAAGTTGAGGCGGCACTGTCACGCTCTCATTTTTTTAACCAAATTGGTTGAAATTTGGTCAAGTAATCTTCGACGAAGCCCGGACTTTGGTATTGCATTTCAGCTTGGAGGCTTAAAATTGAATTAATGAGTTTGCTCATTAAAGTTGTCATTAAAATCGATTTTTTGCAAACAGATTTAAAATTGATTGCATCGTACTCTTCATCAGATTCTGAATCTAAAAATGTATACATATGTCATGTTTACTCTTAAAATGTGATCACAATTAACGAAAATAGAATAATTAGTCTTACGATTAAAATGTAAGAAATCGATCCAAAAATGATGTACGTCATCTTATTCGTGATCATTTCCTGATTCCAAAAATAGATATGATAGGTTGTATTCAAAACAAGCTCAGAAAGTTAACAAGAATACAGAAAAGCGCGCTTTCCTGCTTAGCACAATACGCTACCGCGCTAATCTGGCGTGTCAATACCACTACGTTTTGCACGTGGAAGGTGAGCGATTTCCTTCACGCGGGGATTGACGAAGCTGTACTGTCTTAGTGACTAAATACAGTGCGTTCAGTTTCATCCCGTGAGTTCGACAGCTTGACTAAATGTAGTAATTTCGCCTTACGCGACTTGTTCTTTATTTTTCTCTCTGTTAATTAACCAGTGGCTAAGTACTATGTGTTACAGAATTGCACCAGTGTAAGGGTATGGAGATACTATAGTTATATACCTTAGCCGTCGACTGTTATAATGCGTCTGTGCTTTAAGCCGGCAATTAATATGGCGAAGTCGACTACGCGAAGTATACTTCGTGAAGCTTGCTGCACGAAGCAATTGGCACTCACCTTTCCGTAAACAGACTTCGCCCAGTCTTCGCAAAGTCGACTTCGGGCTGAATTAAAGACAGCCTTGAATAAAGTTGCTCGCTAACCATTCTGACGAGGAAGTAAGATCTTATATTTATTAATTGTGTCAGATTACAAGTGTGACATTTAAATACCACCTGCTTAGATGTAAACGTTTCTTTTTTGGAGTGGATCTTAAATGCTTACTTTTTCGTTTGCCAGGTTAGTTTGATTTTGTTAAGGCCTATAATACTGACAGTTCAAAGAAGTTGAGTTTGAATATTCGTATGGGACAAAATGTGAAAAAACAAGGTTAGTTTCGAGCTCTTAAGGGGGGTGGGTAAATAAATTGTAAGAGGAAATGTACGTGCACGCCCACACACACATACACACACACACACACACACACACATACACGCATACACACACGCACACACACACACACACACACACACACACACACACACACACACGCTCACACACACACACGCTTTATGAGGAAATTAACTCACGCACACAGTCTGTAAGGGGTTAATAAACTGCAGGAGGAAATGAACGCACCCACGCACACACGGACACACAGACACATACGCACGCACGCACGCACACACGCACATACACACACACACACAAACATACACACACACACACACACACACACACACACACACACACACACACACACACACACGGAGTAGAGGAATGAACGAACATTGTTTTAATGAAAATGTACATGACCTGCACAGCCGGAATAGTACGCATTATAAGCAAGCCCATAACACAAAACTCCGGTTATGCAAAGGGAAGCAAACACAACAACTGCAGAGAAAATGGCTTGAACTACCAGCTCGCACGGACAGACGAACACACGCAGGCACACACACGTACGCACGCACGGAAACTCACACGCACACACACACACACACACACACACACACACACACACACACATACGCACACACAAACAAACGACGTTTTCGTGTGCAAACACACACTGTGATGAATGATCTCCCTTTCAGCAGAATGTGTCAAGTTGTCAGGGTATTATTTTGGCTTTTAGCCAATATGACTTTTAATTAAAGCTTACTAAATCACACAAAGTGAGAATTAATGCACGCAGGCACAGCAAAGAGTGATCCAAACTTAGCAGAAATACAACAATAAATCCGTCCAACAAATGCTTAATACTGATTCTGAGATTGGAGAATTTTCTTATGGCCCAGTCTCACGTGGTTAGCTGACTTCAGAGTACACACCGACACCGTCAGGTTGGAGTGCTGAGGTCTTGAAAAAGGTGACGTTAACTCCACTGACGTCAGGAGTGGAATACACACCAGTGCTGGTGTCATCGCTGCCTGCATTTGCTGAAGGTGGGATCGTGCTGTATCCAAAATCGGCACCTTGTGCCGTGATGTCTGTGCTGGTTGGAATGTGTGCGTTACTTGGATCAGGTTCACGTTGACTGGTTGGAACACGTGACGTCACGGCGCCGGCTACAGCGTCTGAGCTTTCGTAGAGAACGTTGATGTGCTCTTCGAAATCTGAAAGGGAAGTAGAGAACGGATTAAAACAATCAATGTTTTAAGAATGGAGACTGTTTTAAAGTTCAACGAGTAAAATGTTGCTTCCCACATTGCAGACACCCACACACGTTGGAAGCTTTTGTTAAATGCACACTCCTTCTAGTGAACACAGTTTGTCTCACCATCACAGTGCATGGGATAAGAACATACCTCCACGGAGACACATACCAACATTCAACACCATGATTGCTTGATGTAGTGAGTTGAATTTGTTTGATTATTGACTTCGTAAAAAGCCATAGGTGGCGTGTACGATTTTAATGTATGAGAACGTACCAAGGCAACTGTGCGCAAACAGCACCCAGGCTGGTTATTTCTGGTATGTGACCAAGTTGAGAAATGATCTTGTCCCATATTAAAGCCTGGACAGACCAGAGACCGTGAGCCGAATGTCTTCACAAGAAGAAAGGTAGCTTCAAGCTTTCGTTGTGTCCATGTTCCCGCTTGCATATATACACAAATACACTTGCATTGATCAGCTACATATTTGGTATTCAAAAATATGCACGGCTTGATTGAACAGATTTTTAGATCAAATAACCAAAGGGAAGTAATTAAGCGCTCTATATGCATACGACATGCGTAATGGAGTAAGCGAGAGTTATACGGAACCAATCTCCTGGCACCTGAGAGCGGATGAAAGTCGCTTGTTCATTTCAATGCTTGTTATTCTCTCAAAAGGTTCCGTACAACTCTCGCTTACTCTATTACACATGTCGTATGCATTAAGAGCGATTACTTCCCTTTGGTTATTTGATATCTTAACATCGCTCTGCCTCATTCTGTTTGATATTCTAACTGATACTTTCGAGGCGACCCTGTAACAATGTGAGTGTTTGTGTGTTTGTTCTGTTTAAACCAGTCTTGATCTAAGTCCGGTCGAGAATAAAAGCTGGTTCTTGTATATGACTGTGTACGTAGGTGTTAGTTGGAGTGCCTTAGAGAATGATGAGCATATGAGCTTGCGGTGATCATCCTTTTTTGAGGATGAAAGTCGCTTGTTCATTTCAATGCTTGTTATTCTCTCAGGTGCCAGGAGAAAAGGTTCCGTACAACTCTCGCTTACTCCATTACACATGTCGTATGCATGTAGAGCGCTTACTTCCCTTTGGTTATTTGATCTCTAAACAACGCTCTGCCTCATTTCGTTTAAGATTCTCATTGAAAAGATGTTCGCAAACACAGAGTCGAACAAGGTGACAAAATCGACATCGACTGTTGCCATTCAGTTGTTGCCTTTTGCTTTTCGCCTTCAGGTTAAATTCGATTTCTAAGTAAAGAAAAAGATAAGTAGATACATTAGAAATGAAATACAAACCAGTGTCCGTGTCAGCATTGTGTTGTCGTGTGCCTGCCGCGTTCGTTGCGTTTGTGTCACGTGGATGCCGAGCAGCCTGGTTGGTTGGAAGACGTGACGTCATAGCAATGACTACATTGTCTGAGCTCTCGTAAAGATAGTTGATGTGTTCTTCGAAATCTGAAAATAAATCCAACAAGATAATTGATATGCAATGGTACACACGCACAAAATAAAGACGTTGCAAAAAACATCACATTAAATCGGCACTAGTAGGTTTGCGATGTGTACATATGGAGAGCGTTGAGAGATTCAATTCACAATTTACTGAAACAGGGTATGATTTATCCATCTTAACATACCCTCATAGAATCAGCAGCAAAACAGTAATATTCACCACAATTAACACCACTGTTGAAATTCCATGGATCACATTGAGAGAACAAAGATTAGGATGTGTGTGAATATGCTTCAATATGCAGAATTAGTGTTCGTTGTTATTAAAAGATAACACTGTTAATTTACTGTTACTACTCACCATCGTCCGTCGACTCAGTGCGTTTTGCTACCAGGGGTAAACCTGAAACAGAAAATGGCAAGAATTGAGGAAACATCTGTCATAAACAGAACTTTGATAAGATTGAGCAATATAAATGCCTGAAAAATAGAAACGGACAACGAAAGGGGTGACGAGATAGAGAGGGGGTGAGAATTTCTTCTTTTCTCTGGAGCTTCCTGTTCGACCACTTCCCTTCCCTTCCAGCCTCCATCACAGTAGGTTCTAGTGACATTTCTCTCTCTTATAGTGCTAGGAATCTTGGGTTCATCATGGACTCCCACCTCTCAATGAAACAACACATCAAAAAAGTCTGTCAGACATGTTACTTTGAGATCAGAAGAATAGGTTCCATAAGAAAATTTCTCACTGTTGATGCCACTAAAACTCTCGTTACATCCTGCATTCTGTCCAGATTAGATTACTGCAACTCCCTTCTCATAGGCTGCCCTGACTCCACTCTCCAACCCTTGCAAAAAGTACAACACTCTGCTGCACGTCTCATTTTCAGAGCACAGCATCGACAACC